>NW_028253040.1:0-160000 GCF_964263255.1 Lissotriton vulgaris
ATTTGTAGGTGGATCATCAGTGTTAGAGCTAAAATTAGCATGTTTAAAGTGATTTTCATGCTTCCAGGGGCCCTAAACACAAGATTTATGGAATGGTTAAAAGTGCATGAAAATGGCCAATTTACTCACTCTGAGTTCTCAAAAAGTGTTTCTTCACCCCGGGAAGTTAATTAAATACCATTTGGAGGCATTTAATGTTCAAGCAGAAACAGCTGATTTTCGACAAAAGAGATAACACCCCCCACATTAAGTCATGCTTCAGAAATGTGGAAAATGGTCTGTTTTCAAATGTTTTATTTTGGAACGTCAGTTCACATTTGTAGGTGGATCATCAGTGTTAGAGCTAAAATTAGCATGTTTATAGTGATGTTCATGCTTCCAGGGGCTCGGGAAGTGAATTAAATACTATTTGGAGGCATTTAACGTTCAATCAAAAACAGCTGATTTTTGACAAAAGAGATAACACCCCCCCATTACGACATGCTTCAGAAATGTGGAAAATGGTCCGTTTTAAAATGTTTTATTTTTAAATGTCAGTTCACATTTGTAGGTGGATCATCAGTGTTAGAGCTAAAATTAGCATGTTTAAAGTGATTTTCATGCTTCCAGGGGCCCTAAACACAAGATTTATGGAATGGTTAAAAGTGCATGAAAATGGCCAATTTACTCACTCTGAGTTCTCAAAAAGGGTTTGTTCACCCCGGGAAGTTAATTAAATACCATTTGGAGGCATTTAATGTTCGAGCAAAAACGGCTGATTTTCGACAAAAGAGATAACAACCCCCCATTACGTCATGCTTCAGAAATGTGGAAAATGGTCCGTTTTCAAATGTTTTATTTTTGAACGTCAGTTCACATTTGTAGGTGGATCATCAGTGTTAGAGCTAAAATTAGCATGTTTAAAGTGATTTTCATGCTTCCAGGGGCTCCGGAAGTGAATTAAATACTATTTGGAGGCATTTAATGTTCAAGCAAAAACAGCTGATTTTTGACAAAAGAGATAACACCCCCCCATTACGTCATGCTTCAGAAATGTGGAAAATGGTCCGTTTTCAAATGTTTTATTTTTGAACGTCAGATCACATTTGTAGGTGGATCATCAGTGTTAGAGCTAAAATTAGCATGTTTAAAGTGATTTTCATGCTTCCAGGGGCTCAGGAAGGGAATTAAATACTATTTGGAGGCATTTAATGTTCAATCAAAAACAGCTGATTTTTGACAAAAGAGATAACACCCCCCCATTACGTCATGCTTCAGAAATGTGGAAAATAGTCCGTTTTAAAATGTTTTATTTTTGAATGTCAGTTCACATTTGTAGGTGGATCATCAGTGTTAGAGCTAAAATTAGCATGTTTAAAGTGATTTTCATGCTTCCAGGGGCCCTAAACACAAGATTTATGGAATGGTTAAAAGTGCATGAAAATGGCCAATTTACTCACTCTGAGTTCTCAAAAAGGGTTTCTTCACCCCGGGAAGTTAATTAAATACCATTTGGAGGCATTTAATGTTCGAGCAAAAACGGCTGATTTTCGACAAAAGAGATAACACCCCCCCATTACGTCATGCTTCAGAAATGTGGAAAATGGTCCGTTTTCAAATGTTTTATTTTTGAACGTCAGTTCACATTTGTAGGTGGATCATCAGTGTTAGAGCTAAAATTAGCATGTTTAAAGTGATTTTCATGCTTCCAGGGGCTCGGGAAGTGAATTAAATACTATTTGGAGGCATTTAATGTTCAAGCAAAAACAGCTGATTTTTGACAAACGAGATAACATCCCCCCATTACGTCATGCTTCAGAAATGTGGAAAATGGTCCGTTTTCAAATGTTTTATTTTTGAACGTCAGTTCACATTTGTAGGTGGATCATCAGTGTTAGAGCTAAAATTAGCATGTTTAAAGTGATTTTCATGCTTCCAGGGGCCCTAAACACAAGATTTATGGAATGGTTAAAAGTGCATGAAAATGGCCAATTTACTCACTCTGAGTTCCCAAAAAGGGTTTCTTCACCCCGGGAAGTTAATTAAATACCATTTGGAGGCATTTAATGTTCGAGCAAAAACTGCTGATTTTCGACAAAAGAGATAACACCCCCCCCATTACGTCATGCTTCAGAAATGTGGAAAATGGTCCGTTTTCAAATGTTTTATTTTTGAACGTCAGTTCACATTTGTAGGTGGATCATCAGTGTTAGAGCTAAAATTAGCATGTTTAAAGTGATTTTCATGCTGCCAGGGGCTCGGGAAGTGAATTAAATACTATTTGGAGGCATTTAATGTTCAAGCAAAAACAGCTGATTTTTGACAAAAGAGATAACACCCCCCATTACGTCATGCTTCAGAAATGTGGAAAATGGTCCGTTTTCAAATGTTTTATTTTTGAACGTCAGTTCACATTTGTAGGTGGATCATCAGTGTTAGAGCTAAAATTAGCATGTTTAAAGTGATTTTCATGCTTCCTGGGGCCCTAAACACAAGATTTATGGAATGGTTAAAAGTGCATGAAAATGGCCAATTTACTCACTCTGAGTTCTCAAAAAGGGTTTCTTCACCCCGGGAAGTTAATTAAATACCATTTGGAGGCATTTAATGTTCGAGCAAAAACGGCTGATTTTCGACAAAAGCGATAACACCCCCCCATTACGTCATGCTTCAGAAATGTGGAAAATGGTCCGTTTCCAAATGTTTTATTTTTGAACATCAGTTCACATTTGTAGGTGGATCATCAGTGTTAGAGCTAAAATTAGCATGTTTAAAGTGATTTTCATGCTTCCAGGGGCTCGGGAAGTGAATTAAATACTATTTGGAGGCATTTAATGTTCAATCAAAAACAGCTGATTTTTGACAAAAGAGATAACACCCCCCCATTACGTCATGCTTCAGAAATGTGGAAAATGGTCCGTTTTCAAATGTTTTATTTTTGAACGTCAGTTCACATTTGTAGGTGGATCATCAGTGTTAGAGCTAAAATTAGCATGTTTAAAGTGATTTTCATGCTTCCAGGGGCTCGGGAAGTGAATTAAATACTACTTGGAGGCATTTAATGTTCAATCAAAAACAGCTGATTTTTGACAAAAGAGATAACACCCCCCCATTACGTCATGCTTCAGAAATGTGGAAAATGGTCCGTTTTCAAATGTTTTTATTTTGAACGTCAGTTCACATTTGTAGGTGGATCATCAGTGTTAGAGCTAAAATTAGCATCTTTAAAGTGATTTTCATGCTTCCAGGGGCCCTAAACACAAGATTTATGGAATGGTTAAAAGTGCATGAAAATGGCCAATTTACTCACTCTGAGTTCTCAAAAAGTGTTTCTTCACCCCGGGAAGTTAATTAAATACCATTTGGAGGCATTTAATGTTCAAGCAGAAACGGCTGATTTTCGACAAAAGAGATAACACCCCCCCATTAAGTCATGCTTCAGAAATGTGGAAATGGTCCGTTTTCAAATGTTTTATTTTGGAATGTCAGTTCACATTTGTAGGTGGATCATCAGTGTTGGAGCTAAAATTAGCATGTTTAAAGTGATTTTCATGCTTCCAGGGGCCCTAAACACAAGATTTATGGAATGGTTAAAAGTGCATGAAAATGGCCAATTTACTCACTCTGAGTTCTCAAAAAGGGTTTCTTCACCCCGGGAAGTTAATTAAATACCATTTGGAGGCATTTAATGTTCGAGCAAAAACGGCTGATTTTCGACAAAAGAGATAACACCCCCCCATTACGTCATGCTTCAGAAATGTGGAAAATGGTCCGTTTTCAAATGTTTTATTTTTGAACATCAGTTCACATTTGTAGGTGGATCATCAGTGTTAGAGCTAAAATTAGCATGTTTAAAGTGATTTTCATGCTTCCAGGGGCTCGGGAAGTGAATTAAATACTATTTGGAGGCATTTAATGTTCAATCAAAAACAGCTGATTTTTGACAAAAGAGATAACACCCCCCCATTACGTCATGCTTCAGAAATGTGGAAAATGGTCCGTTTTCAAATGTTTTATTTTTGAACGTCAGTTCACATTTGTAGGTGGATCATCAGTGTTAGAGCTAAAATTAGCATGTTTAAAGTGATTTTCATGCTTCCAGGGGCCCTAAACACAAGATTTATGGAATGGTTAAAAGTGCATGAAAATGGCCAATTTACTCACTCTGAGTTCTCAAAAAGGGTTTCTTCACCCCGGGAAGTTAATTAAATACCATTTGGAGGCATTTAATGTTCGAGCAAAAACGGCTGATTTTCGACAAAAGAGATAACACCCCCCATTACGTCATGCTTCAGAAATGTGGAAAATGGTCCGTTTTCAAATGTTTTATTTTTGAACGTCAGTTCACATTTGTAGGTGGATCATCAGTGTTAGAGCTAAAATTAGCATGTTTAAAGTGATTTTCATGCTTCCAGGGGCTCGGGAAGTGAATTAAATACTATTTGGAGGCATTTAATGTTCAAGCAAAAACAGCTGATTTTTGACAAAAGAGATAACACCCCCCCATTACGTCATGCTTCAGAAATGTGGAAAATGGTCAGTTTTCAAATGTTTTATTTTTGAACGTCAGTTCACATTTGTAGGTGGATCATCAGTGTTAGAGCTAAAATTAGCATGTTTAAAGTGATTTTCATGCTTCCAGGGGCCCTAAACACAACATTTATGGAATGGTTAAAAGTGCATGAAAATGGCCAATTTACTCACTCTGAGTTCTCAAAAAGGGTTTCTTCACCCCGGGAAGTTAATTAAATACCATTTGAAGGCATTTAATATTCGAGCAAAAACAGCTGATTTTCGACAAAAGAGATAACACCCCCCCATTACGTCATGCTTCAGAAATGTGGAAAATGGTCCGTTTTCAAATGTTTTATATTTTGAACATCAGTTCACATTTGTAGGTGGATCATCAGTGTTAGAGCTAAAATTAGCATGTTTAAAGTGATTTTCATGCTTCCAGGGGCTCGGGAAGTGAATTAAATACTACTTGGAGGCATTTAATGTTCAATCAAAAACAGCTGATTTTTGACAAAAGAGATAACACCCCCCCATTACGTCATGCTTCAGAAATGTGGAAAATGGTCCGTTTTCAAATGTTTTATTTTTGAACGTCAGTTCACATTTGTAGGTGGATCATCAGTGTTAGAGCTAAAATTAGCATGTTTAAAGTGATTTTCATGCTTCCAGGGGCCCTAAACACAAGATTTATGGAATGGTTAAAAGTGCATGAAAATGGCCAATTTACTCACTCTGAGTTCTCAAAAAGTGTTTCTTCACCCCGGGAAGTTAATTAAATACCATTTGGAGGCATTTAATGTTCGAGCAAAAACGGCTGATTTTCGACAAAAGAGATAACACCCCCCATTACGTCATGCTTCAGAAATGTGGAAAATGGTCCGTTTTCAAATGTTTTATTTTTGAACGTCAGTTCACATTTGTAGGTGGATCATCAGTGTTAGAGCTAAAATTAGCATGTTTAAAGTGATTTTCATGCTTCCAGGGGCTCGGGAAGTGAATTAAATACTATTTGGAGGCATTTAATGTTCAATCAAAAACAGCTGATTTTTGACAAAAGAGATAACACCCCCCCATTACGTCATGCTTCAGAAATGTGGAAATTGGTCCGTTTTCAAATGTTTTATTTTTGAACGTCAGTTCACATTTGTAGGTGGATCATCAGTGTTAGAGCTAAAATTAGCATGTTTAAAGTGATTTTCATGCTTCCAGGGGCTCGGGAAGTGAATTAAATACTATTTGGAGGCATTTAATGTTCAAGCAAAAACAGCTGATTTTTGACAAAAGAGATAACACCCCCCCCATTACGTCATGCTTCAGAAATGTGGAAAATGGTCAGTTTTCAAATGTTTTATTTTTGAACGTCAGTTCACATTTGTAGGTGGATCATAAGTGTTAGAGCTAAAATTAGCATGTTTAAAGTGATTTTCATGCTTCCAGGGGCCCTAAACACAAGATTTATGGAATGGTTAAAAGTGCATGAAAATGGCCAATTTACTCACTCTGAGTTCTCAAAAAGAGTTTCTTCACCCCGGGAAGTTAATTAAATACCATTTGGAGGCATTTAATGTTCGAGCAAAAACGGCTGATTTTCGACAAAAGAGATAACACCCCCCCATTACGTCATGCTTCAGAAATGTGGAAAATGGTCCGTTTTCAAATGTTTTATTTTTGAACGTCAGTTCACATTTGTAGGTGGATCATCAGTGTTAGAGCTAAAATTAGCATGTTTAAAGTGATTTTCATGCTTCCAGGGGCTCGGGAAGTGAATTAAATACTATTTGGAGGCATTTAATGTTCAAGCAAAAACAGCTGATTTTTGACAAAAGAGATAACACCCCCCCATTACGTCATGCTTCAGAAATGTGGAAAATGGTCCGTTTTCAAATGTTTTATTTTTGAACGTCAGTTCACATTTGTAGGTGGATCATCAGTGTTAGAGCTAAAATTAGCATGTTTAAAGTGATTTTCATGCTTCCAGGGGCCGTAAACACAAGATTTATGGAATGGTTAAAAGTGCATGAACATGGCCAATTTACTCACTCTGAGTTCTCAAAAAGGGTTTCTTCACCCCGGGAAGTTAATTAAATACCATTTGGAGGCATTTAATGTTCGAGCAAAAACGGCTGATTTTCGACGAAAGAGATAACACCCCCCCATTACGTCATGCTTCAGAAATGTGGAAAATGGTCCGTTTTCAAATGTTTTATTTTTGAACATCAGTTCACATTTGTAGGTGGATCATCAGTGTTAGAGCTAAAATTAGCATGTTTAAAGTGATTTTCATGCTTCCAGGGGCCCAGGAAGTGAATGAAATACTATGTGGAGGCATTTAATGTTCAATCAAAAACAGCTGATTTTTGACAAAAGAGATAACACCCCCCCATTACGTCATGCTTCAGAAATGTGGAAAATGGTCCGTTTTAAAATGTTTTATTTTTAAATGTCAGTTCACATTTGTAGGTGGATCATCAGTGTTAGAGCTAAAATTAGCATGTTTAAAGTGATTTTCATGCTTCCAGGGGCCCTAAACACACGATTTATGGAATGGTTAAAAGTGCATGAAAATGGCCAATTTACTCACTCTGAGTTCTCAAAAAGGGTTTCTTCACCCCGGGAAGTTAATTAAATACCATTTGGAGGCATTTAATGTTCGAGCAAAAACGGCTGATTTTCGACAAAAGAGATAACACCCCCCCATTACGTCATGCTTCAGAAATGTGGAAAATGGTCCGTTTTCAAATGTTTTATTTTTGAACGTCAGTTCACATTTGTAGGTGGATCATCAGTGTTAGAGCTAAAATTAGCATGTTTAAAGTGATTTTCATGCTTCCAGGGGCTCGGGAAGTGAATTAAATACTGTTTGGAGGCATTTAATGTTCAAGCAAAAACAGCTGATTTTTGACAAAAGAGATAACACCCCCCCATTACGTCATGCTTCAGAAATGTGGAAAATGGTCCGTTTTCAAATGTTTTATTTTTGAACGTCAGTTCACATTTGTAGGTGGATCATCAGTGTTAGAGCTAAAATTAGCATGTTTAAAGTGATTTTCATGCTTCCAGGGGCTCGGGAAGTGAATTAAATACTATTTGGAGGCTTTTAATGTTCAATCAAAAACAGCTGATTTTTGACAAAAGAGATAACACCCCCCCCATTACGTCATGCTTCAGAAATGTGGAAAATGGTCCGTTTTCAAATGTTTTATTTTTGAACGTCAGTTCACATTTGTAGGTGGATCATCAGTGTTAGAGATAAAATTAGCATGTTTAAAGTGATTTTCATGCTTCCAGGGGCCCTAAACACAAGATTTATGGAATGGTTAAAAGTGCATGAAAATGGCCAATTTACTCACTCTGAGTTCTCAAAAAGTGTTTCTTCACCCCGGGAAGTTAATTAAATACCATTTGGAGGCATTTAATGTTCAAGCAGAAACAGCTGATTTTCGACAAAAGAGATAACACCCCCCACATTAAGTCATGCTTCAGAAATGTGGAAAATGGTCTGTTTTCAAATGTTTTATTTTGGAACGTCAGTTCACATTTGTAGGTGGATCATCAGTGTTAGAGCTAAAATTAGCATGTTTAAAGTGATTTTCATGCTTCCAGGGGCCCTAAACACAAGATTTATGGAATGGTTAAAAGTGCATGAAAATGGCCAATTTACTCACTCTGAGTTCTCAAAAAGGGTTTCTTCACCCCGGGAAGTTAATTAAATACCATTTGGAGGCATTTAACGTTCAATCAAAAACAGCTGATTTTTGACAAAAGAGATAACACCCCCCATTACGTCATGCTTCAGAAATGTGGAAAATGGTCCGTTTTAAAATGTTTTATTTTTGAATGTCAGTTCACATTTGTAGGTGGATCATCAGTGTTAGAGCTAAAATTAGCATGTTTAAAGTGATTTTCATGCTTCCAGGGGCCCTAAACACAAGATTTATGGAATGGTTAAAAGTGCATGAAAATGGCCAATTTACTCACTCTGAGTTCTCAAAAAGGGTTTCTTCACCCCGGGAAGTTAATTAAATACCATTTGGAGGCATTTAATGTTCGAGCAAAAACGGCTGATTTTCGACAAAAGAGATAACACCCCCCATTACGTCATGCTTCAGAAATGTGGAAAATGGTCCGTTTTCAAATGTTTTATTTTTGAACGTCAGTTCACATTTGTAGGTGGATCATCAGTGTTAGAGCTAAAATTAGCATGTTTAAAGTGATTTTCATGCTTCCAGGGGCTCGGGAAGTGAATTAAATACTATTTGGAGGCATTTAATGTTCAATCAAAAACAGCTGATTTTTGACAAAAGAGATAACACCCCCCCATTACGTCATGCTTCAGAAATGTGGAAATTGGTCCGTTTTCAAATGTTTTATTTTTGAACGTCAGTTCACATTTGTAGGTGGATCATCAGTGTTAGAGCTAAAATTAGCATGTTTAAAGTGATTTTCATGCTTCCAGGGGCCCTAAACACAAGATTTATGGAATGGTTAAAAGTGCATGAAAATGGCCAATTTACTCACTCTGAGTTCTCAAAAAGGGTTTCTTCACCCCGGGAAGTTAATTAAATACCATTTGGAGGCATTTAATGTTCGAGCAAAAACTGCTGATTTTCGACAAAAGAGATAACACCCCCCCATTACGTCATGCTTCAGAAATGTGGAAAATGGTCCGTTTTCAAATGTTTTATTTTTGAACGTCAGTTCACATTTGTAGGTGGATCATCAGTGTTAGAGCTAAAATTAGCATGTTTAAAGTGATTTTCATGCTTCCAGGGGCTCGGGAAGTGAATTAAATACTATTTGGAGGCATTTAATGTTCAAGCAAAAACAGCTGATTTTTGACAAAAGAGATAACACCCCCCCCCATTACGTCATGCTTCAGAAATGTGGAAAATGGTCCGTTTTCAAATGTTTTATTTTTGAACGTCAGTTCACATTTGTAGGTGCATCATAAGTGTTAGAGCTAAAATTAGCATGTTTAAAGTGATTTTCATGCTTCCAGGGGCCCTAAACACAAGATTTATGGAATGGTTAAAAGTGCATGAAAATGGCCAATTTACTCACTCTGAGTTCTCAAAAAGGGTTTCTTCACCCCGGGAAGTTAATTAAATACCATTTGGAGGCATTTAATGTTCGAGCAAAAACTGCTGATTTTCGACAAAAGAGATAACACCCCCCCATTACGTCATGCTTCAGAAATGTGGAAAATGGTCCATTTTCAAATGTTTTATTTTTGAACGTCAGTTCACATTTGTAGGTGGATCATCAGTGTTAGAGCTAAAATTAGAATGTTTATAGCGATGTTCATGCTTCCAGGGGCTCGGGAAGTGAATTAAATACTATTTGGAGGCATTTAATGTTCAATCAAAAACAGCTGATTTTTGACAAAAGAGATAACACCCCCCCATTACGTCATGCTTCAGAAATGTGGAAAATGGTCCGTTTTAAAATGTTTTATTTTTTAATGTCAGTTCACATTTGTAGGTGGATCATCAGTGTTGGAGCTAAAATTAGCATGTTTAAAGTGATTTTCATGCTTCCAGGGGCCCTAAACACAAGATTTATGGAATGGTTAAAAGTGCATGAAAATGGCCAATTTACTCACTCTGAGTTCTCAAAAAGGGTTTCTTCACCCCGGGAAGTTAATTAAATACCATTTGGAGGCATTTAATGTTCGAGCAAAAACGGCTGATTTTCGACAAAAGAGATAACACCCCCCCATTACGTCATGCTTCAGAAATGTGGAAAATGGTCCGTTTTCAAATGTTTTATTTTTGAACGTCAGTTCACATTTGTAGGTGGATCATCAGTGTTAGAGCTAAAATTAGCATGTTTAAAGTGATTTTCATGCTTCCAGGGGCTCGGGAAGTGAATTAAATACTATTTGGAGGCATTTAATGTTCAATCAAAAACAGCTGATTTTTGACAAAAGAGATAACACCCCCCCATTACGTCATGCTTCAGAAATGTGGAAAATGGTCCGTTTTAAAATGTTTTATTTTTTAATGTCAGTTCACATTTGTAGGTGGATCATCAGTGTTGGAGCTAAAATTAGCATGTTTAAAGTGATTTTCATGCTTCCAGGGGCCCTAAACACAAGATTTATGGAATGGTTAAAAGTGCATGAAAATGGCCAATTTACTCACTCTGAGTTCTCAAAAAGGGTTTCTTCACCCCGGGAAGTTAATTAAATACCATTTGGAGGCATTTAATGTTCGAGCAAAAACGGCTGATTTTCGACAAAAGAGATAACACCCCCCCCATTACGTCATGCTTCAGAAATGTGGAAAATGGTCCGTTTTCAAATGTTTTATTTTTGAACATCAGTTCACATTTGTAGGTGGATCATCAGTGTTAGAGCTAAAATTAGCATGTTTAAAGTGATTTTCATGCTTCCAGGGGCTCGGGAAGTGAATTAAATACTATTTGGAGGCATTTAATGTTCAATCAAAAACAGCTGATTTTTGACAAAAGAGATAACACCCCCCCATTACGTCATGCTTCAGAAATGTGGAAAATGGTCCGTTTTCAAATGTTTTATTTTTGAACGTCAGCTCACATTTGTAGGTGGATCATCAGTGTTAGAGCTAAAATTAGCATGTTTAAAGTGATTTTCATGCTTCCAGGGGCCCTAAACACAAGATTTATGGAATGGTTAAAAGTGCATGAAAATGGCCAATTTACTCACTCTGAGTACTAAAAAAGGGTTTCTTCACCCCGGGAAGTTAATTAAATACCATTTGGAGGCATTTAATGTTCGAGCAAAAACGGCTGATTTTCGACAAAAGAGATAACACCCCCCCATTACGTCATGCTTCAGAAATGTGGAAAATGGTCCGTTTTCAAATGTTTTATTTTTGAACGTCAGTTCACATTTGTAGGTGGATCATCAGTGTTAGAGCTAAAATTAGCATGTTTAAAGTGATTTTCATGCTTCCAGGGGCTCTGGAAGTGAATTAAATTCTATTTGGAGGCATTTAATGTTCAAGCAAAAACAGCTGATTTTTGACAAAAGAGATAACACCCCCCCATTACGTCATGCTTCAGAAATGTGGAAAATGGTCCGTTTTCAAATGTTTTATTTTTGAACGTCAGTTCACATTTGTAGGTGAATCATCAGTGTTGGAGCTAAAATTAGCATGTTTAAAGTGATTTTCATGCTTCCAGGGGCCCTAAACACAAGATTTATGGAATGGTTAAAAGTGCATGAAAATGGCCAATTTACTCACTCTGAGTTCTCAAAAAGGGTTTCTTCACCCCGGGAAGTTAATTAAATACCATTTGGAGGCATTTAATGTTCGAGCAAAAACGGCTGATTTTCGACAAAAGAGATAACACCCCCCCATTACGTCATGCTTCAGAAATGTGGAAAATGGTCCGTTTTCAAATGTTTTATTTTTGAACATCAGTTCACATTTGTAGGTGGATCATCAGTGTTAGAGCTAAAATTAGCATGTTTAAAGTGATTTTCATGCTTCCAGGGGCTCGGGAAGTGAATTAAATACTATTTGGAGGCATTTAATGTTCAATCAAAAACAGCTGATTTTTGACAAAAGAGATAACACCCCCCCATTACGTCATGCTTCAGAAATGTGGAAAATGGTCCGTTTTCAAATGTTTTATTTTTGAACGTCAGTTCACATTTGTAGGTGGATCATCAGTGTTAGAGCTAAAATTAGCATGTTTAAAGTGATTTTCATGCTTCCAGGGGCCCTAAACACAAGATTTATGGAATGGTTAAAAGTGCATGAAAATGGCCAATTTACTCACTCTGAGTTCTCAAAAAGTGTTTCTTCACCCCGGGAAGTTAATTAAATACCATTTGGAGGCATTTAATGTTCAAGCAGAAACAGCTGATTTTCGACAAAAGAGATAACACCCCCCACATTAAGTCATGCTTCAGAAATGTGGAAAATGGTCTGTTTTCAAATGTTTTATTTTGGAACGTCAGTTCACATTTGTAGGTGGATCATCAGTGTTAGAGCTAAAATTAGCATGTTTATAGTGATGTTCATGCTTCCAGGGGCTCGGGAAGTGAATTAAATACTATTTGGAGGCATTTAACGTTCAATCAAAAACAGCTGATTTTTGACAAAAGAGATAACACCCCCCCATTACGACATGCTTCAGAAATGTGGAAAATGGTCCGTTTTAAAATGTTTTATTTTTAAATGTCAGTTCACATTTGTAGGTGGATCATCAGTGTTAGAGCTAAAATTAGCATGTTTAAAGTGATTTTCATGCTTCCAGGGGCCCTAAACACAAGATTTATGGAATGGTTAAAAGTGCATGAAAATGGCCAATTTACTCACTCTGAGTTCTCAAAAAGGGTTTCTTCACCCCGGGAAGTTAATTAAATACCATTTGGAGGCATTTAATGTTCGAGCAAAAACGGCTGATTTTCGACAAAAGAGATAACAACCCCCCATTACGTCATGCTTCAGAAATGTGGAAAATGGTCCGTTTTCAAATGTTTTATTTTTGAACGTCAGTTCACATTTGTAGGTGGATCATCAGTGTTAGAGCTAAAATTAGCATGTTTAAAGTGATTTTCATGCTTCCAGGGGCTCCGGAAGTGAATTAAATACTATTTGGAGGCATTTAATGTTCAAGCAAAAACAGCTGATTTTTGACAAAAGAGATAACACCCCCCCATTACGTCATGCTTCAGAAATGTGGAAAATGGTCTGTTTTCAAATGTTTTATTTTGGAACGTCAGTTCACATTTGTAGGTGGATCATCAGTGTTAGAGCTAAAATTAGCATGTTTATAGTGATGTTCATGCTTCCAGGGGCTCGGGAAGTGAATTAAATACTATTTGGAGGCATTTAACGTTCAATCAAAAACAGCTGATTTTTGACAAAAGAGATAACACCCCCCATTACGTCATGCTTCAGAAATGTGGAAAATGGTCCGTTTTAAAATGTTTTATTTTTGAATGTCAGTTCACATTTGTAGGTGGATCATCAGTGTTAGAGCTAAAATTAGCATGTTTAAAGTGATTTTCATGCTTCCAGGGGCCCTAAACACAAGATTTATGGAATGGTTAAAAGTGCATGAAAATGGCCAATTTACTCACTCTGAGTTCTCAAAAAGGGTTTCTTCACCCCGGGAAGTTAATTAAATACCATTTGGAGGCATTTAATGTTCGAGCAAAAACGGCTGATTTTCGACCTCAGAGATAACACCCCCCATTACGTCATGCTTCAGAAATGTGGAAAATGGTCCGTTTTCAAATGTTTTATTTTTGAACGTCAGTTCACATTTGTAGGTGGATCATCAGTGTTAGAGCTAAAATTAGCATGTTTAAAGTGATTTTCATGCTTCCAGGGGCTCGGGAAGTGAATTAAATACTATTTGGAGGCATTTAATGTTCAATCAAAAACAGCTGATTTTCGACAAAAGAGATAACACCCCCCCATTACGTCATGCTTCAGAAATGTGGAAATTGGTCCGTTTTCAAATGTTTTATTTTTGAACGTCAGTTCACATTTGTAGGTGGATCATCAGTGTTAGAGCTAAAATTAGCATGTTTAAAGTGATTTTCATGCTTCCAGGGGCCCTAAACACAAGATTTATGGAATGGTTAAAAGTGCATGAAAATGGCCAATTTACTCACTCTGAGTTCTCAAAAAGGGTTTCTTCACCCCGGGAAGTTAATTAAATACCATTTGGAGGCATTTAATGTTCGAGCAAAAACTGCTGATTTTCGACAAAAGAGATAACACCCCCCCATTACGTCATGCTTCAGAAATGTGGAAAATGGTCCGTTTTCAAATGTTTTATTTTTGAACGTCAGTTCACATTTGTAGGTGGATCATCAGTGTTAGAGCTAAAATTAGCATGTTTAAAGTGATTTTCATGCTTCCAGGGGCTCGGGAAGTGAATTAAATACTATTTGGAGGCATTTAATGTTCAAGCAAAAACAGCTGATTTTTGACAAAAGAGATAACACCCCCCCCCATTACGTCATGCTTCAGAAATGTGGAAAATGGTCCGTTTTCAAATGTTTTATTTTTGAACGTCAGTTCACATTTGTAGGTGGATCATAAGTGTTAGAGCTAAAATTAGCATGTTTAAAGTGATTTTCATGCTTCCAGGGGCCCTAAACACAAGATTTATGGAATGGTTAAAAGTGCATGAAAATGGCCAATTTACTCACTCTGAGTTCTCAAAAAGGGTTTCTTCACCCCGGGAAGTTAATTAAATACCATTTGGAGGCATTTAATGTTCGAGCAAAAACTGCTGATTTTCGACAAAAGAGATAACACCCCCCCATTACGTCATGCTTCAGAAATGTGGAAAATGGTCCATTTTCAAATGTTTTATTTTTGAACGTCAGTTCACATTTGTAGGTGGATCATCAGTGTTAGAGCTAAAATTAGAATGTTTATAGCGATGTTCATGCTTCCAGGGGCTCGGGAAGTGAATTAAATACTATTTGGAGGCATTTAATGTTCAATCAAAAACAGCTGATTTTTGACAAAAGAGATAACACCCCCCCATTACGTCATGCTTCAGAAATGTGGAAAATGGTCCGTTTTAAAATGTTTTATTTTTTAATGTCAGTTCACATTTGTAGGTGGATCATCAGTGTTGGAGCTAAAATTAGCATGTTTAAAGTGATTTTCATGCTTCCAGGGGCCCTAAACACAAGATTTATGGAATGGTTAAAAGTGCATGAAAATGGCCAATTTACTCACTCTGAGTTCTCAAAAAGGGTTTCTTCACCCCGGGAAGTTAATTAAATACCATTTGGAGGCATTTAATGTTCGAGCAAAAACGGCTGATTTTCGACAAAAGAGATAACACCCCCCCCATTACGTCATGCTTCAGAAATGTGGAAAATGGTCCGTTTTCAAATGTTTTATTTTTGAACATCAGTTCACATTTGTAGGTGGATCATCAGTGTTAGAGCTAAAATTAGCATGTTTAAAGTGATTTTCATGCTTCCAGGGGCTCGGGAAGTGAATTAAATACTATTTGGAGGCATTTAATGTTCAATCAAAAACAGCTGATTTTTGACAAAAGAGATAACACCCCCCCATTACGTCATGCTTCAGAAATGTGGAAAATGGTCCGTTTTCAAATGTTTTATTTTTGAACGTCAGCTCACATTTGTAGGTGGATCATCAGTGTTAGAGCTAAAATTAGCATGTTTAAAGTGATTTTCATGCTTCCAGGGGCCCTAAACACAAGATTTATGGAATGGTTAAAAGTGCATGAAAATGGCCAATTTACTCACTCTGAGTACTAAAAAAGGGTTTCTTCACCCCGGGAAGTTAATTAAATACCATTTGGAGGCATTTAATGTTCGAGCAAAAACGGCTGATTTTCGACAAAAGAGATAACACCCCCCCATTACGTCATGCTTCAGAAATGTGGAAAATGGTCCGTTTTCAAATGTTTTATTTTTGAACGTCAGTTCACATTTGTAGGTGGATCATCAGTGTTAGAGCTAAAATTAGCATGTTTAAAGTGATTTTCATGCTTCCAGGGGCTCTGGAAGTGAATTAAATTCTATTTGGAGGCATTTAATGTTCAAGCAAAAACAGCTGATTTTTGACAAAAGAGATAACACCCCCCCATTACGTCATGCTTCAGAAATGTGGAAAATGGTCCGTTTTCAAATGTTTTATTTTTGAACGTCAGTTCACATTTGTAGGTGGATCATCAGTGTTGGAGCTAAAATTAGCATGTTTAAAGTGATTTTCATGCTTCCAGGGGCCCTAAACACAAGATTTATGGAATGGTTAAAAGTGCATGAAAATGGCCAATTTACTCACTCTGAGTTCTCAAAAAGGGTTTCTTCACCCCGGGAAGTTAATTAAATACCATTTGGAGGCATTTAATGTTCGAGCAAAAACGGCTGATTTTCGACAAAAGAGATAACACCCCCCCATTACGTCATGCTTCAGAAATGTGGAAAATGGTCCGTTTTCAAATGTTTTATTTTTGAACATCAGTTCACATTTGTAGGTGGATCATCAGTGTTAGAGCTAAAATTAGCATGTTTAAAGTGATTTTCATGCTTCCAGGGGCTCGGGAAGTGAATTAAATACTATTTGGAGGCATTTAATGTTCAATCAAAAACAGCTGATTTTTGACAAAAGAGATAACACCCCCCCATTACGTCATGCTTCAGAAATGTGGAAAATGGTCCATTTTCAAATGTTTTATTTTTGAACGTCAGTTCACATTTGTAGGTGGATCATCAGTGTTAGAGCTAAAATTAGCATGTTTAACGTGATTTTCATGCTTCCAGGGGCCCTAAACACAAGATTTATGGAATGGTTAAAAGTGCATGAAAATGGCCAATTTACTCACTCTGAGTTCTCAAAAAGGGTTTCTTCACCCCGGGAAGTTAATTAAATACCATTTGAAGGCATTTAATATTCGAGCAAAAACAGCTGATTTTCGACAAAAGAGATAACACCCCCCCATTACGTCATGCTTCAGAAATGTGGAAAATGGTCCGTTTTCAAATGTTTTATTTTTGAACATCAGTTCACATTTGTAGGTGGATCATCAGTGTTAGAGCTAAAATTAGCATGTTTAAAGTGATTTTCATGCTTCCAGGGGCTCGGGAAGTGAATTAAATACTACTTGGAGGCATTTAATGTTCAATCAAAAACAGCTGATTTTTGACAAAAGAGATAACACCCCCCCATTACGTCATGCTTCAGAAATGTGGAAAATGGTCCGTTTTCAAATGTTTTATTTTTGAACGTCAGTTCACATTTGTAGGTGGATCATCAGTGTTAGAGCTAAAATTAGCATGTTTAAAGTGATTTTCATGCTTCCAGGGGCCCTAAACACAAGATTTATGGAATGGTTAAAAGTGCATGAAAATGGCCAATTTACTCACTCTGAGTTCTCAAAAAGTGTTTCTTCACCCCGGGAAGTTAATTAAATACCATTTGGAGGCATTTAATGTTCAAGCAGAAACAGCTGATTTTCGACAAAAGAGATAACACCCCCCACATTAAGTCATGCTTCAGAAATGTGGAAAATGGTCTGTTTTCAAATGTTTTATTTTGGAACGTCAGTTCACATTTGTAGGTGGATCATCAGTGTTAGAGCTAAAATTAGCATGTTTATAGTGATGTTCATGCTTCCAGGGGCTCGGGAAGTGAATTAAATACTATTTGGAGGCATTTAACGTTCAATCAAAAACAGCTGATTTTTGACAAAAGAGATAACACCCCCCCATTACGACATGCTTCAGAAATGTGGAAAATGGTCCGTTTTAAAATGTTTTATTTTTAAATGTCAGTTCACATTTGTAGGTGGATCATCAGTGTTAGAGCTAAAATTAGCATGTTTAAAGTGATTTTCATGCTTCCAGGGGCCCTAAACACAAGATTTATGGAATGGTTAAAAGTGCATGAAAATGGCCAATTTACTCACTCTGAGTTCTCAAAAAGGGTTTCTTCACCCCGGGAAGTTAATTAAATACCATTTGGAGGCATTTAATGTTCGAGCAAAAACGGCTGATTTTCGACAAAAGAGATAACAACCCCCCATTACGTCATGCTTCAGAAATGTGGAAAATGGTCCGTTTTCAAATGTTTTATTTTTGAACGTCAGTTCACATTTGTAGGTGGATCATCAGTGTTAGAGCTAAAATTAGCATGTTTAAAGTGATTTTCATGCTTCCAGGGGCTCCGGAAGTGAATTAAATACTATTTGGAGGCATTTAATGTTCAAGCAAAAACAGCTGATTTTTGACAAAAGAGATAACACCCCCCCATTACGTCATGCTTCAGAAATGTGGAAAATGGTCCGTTTTCAAATGTTTTATTTTTGAACGTCAGTTCACATTTGTAGGTGGATCATCAGTGTTAGAGCTAAAATTAGCATGTTTAAAGTGATTTTCATGCTTCCAGGGGCTCAGGAAGGGAATTAAATACTATTTGGAGGCATTTAATGTTCAATCAAAAACAGCTGATTTTTGACAAAAGAGATAACACCCCCCCATTACGTCATGCTTCAGAAATGTGGAAAATGGTCCGTTTTAAAATGTTTTATTTTTGAATGTCAGTTCACATTTGTAGGTGGATCATCAGTGTTAGAGCTAAAATTAGCATGTTTAAAGTGATTTTCATGCTTCCAGGGGCCCTAAACACAAGATTTATGGAATGGTTAAAAGTGCATGAAAATGGCCAATTTACTCACTCTGAGTTCCCAAAAAGGGTTTCTTCACCCCGGGAAGTTAATTAAATACCATTTGGAGGCATTTAATGTTCGAGCAAAAACGGCTGATTTTCGACAAAAGAGATAACACCCCCCCATTACGTCATGCTTCAGAAATGTGGAAAATGGTCCGTTTTCAAATGTTTTATTTTTGAACGTCAGTTCACATTTGTAGGTGGATCATCAGTGTTAGAGCTAAAATTAGCATGTTTAAAGTGATTTTCATGCTTCCAGGGGCTCGGGAAGTGAATTAAATACTATTTGGAGGCATTTAATGTTCAAGCAAAAACAGCTGATTTTTGACAAACGAGATAACATCCCCCCATTACGTCATGCTTCAGAAATGTGGAAAATGGTCCGTTTTCAAATGTTTTATTTTTGAACGTCAGTTCACATTTGTAGGTGGATCATCAGTGTTAGAGCTAAAATTAGCATGTTTAAAGTGATTTTCATGCTTCCAGGGGCCCTAAACACAAGATTTATGGAATGGTTAAAAGTGCATGAAAATGGCCAATTTACTCACTCTGAGTTCCCAAAAAGGGTTTCTTCACCCCGGGAAGTTAATTAAATACCATTTGGAGGCATTTAATGTTCGAGCAAAAACTGCTGATTTTCGACAAAAGAGATAACACCCCCCCATTACGTCATGCTTCAGAAATGTGGAAAATGGTCCGTTTTCAAATGTTTTATTTTTGAACGTCAGTTCACATTTGTAGGTGGATCATCAGTGTTAGAGCTAAAATTAGCATGTTTAAAGTGATTTTCATGCTGCCAGGGGCTCGGGAAGTGAATTAAATACTATTTGGAGGCATTTAATGTTCAAGCAAAAACAGCTGATTTTTGACAAAAGAGATAACACCCCCCATTACGTCATGCTTCAGAAATGTGGAAAATGGTCCGTTTTCAAATGTTTTATTTTTGAACGTCAGTTCACATTTGTAGGTGGATCATCAGTGTTAGAGCTAAAATTAGCATGTTTAAAGTGATTTTCATGCTTCCTGGGGCCCTAAACACAAGATTTATGGAATGGTTAAAAGTGCATGAAAATGGCCAATTTACTCACTCTGAGTTCTCAAAAAGGGTTTCTTCACCCCGGGAAGTTAATTAAATACCATTTGGAGGCATTTAATGTTCGAGCAAAAACGGCTGATTTTCGACAAAAGCGATAACACCCCCCCATTACGTCATGCTTCAGAAATGTGGAAAATGGTCCGTTTCCAAATGTTTTATTTTTGAACATCAGTTCACATTTGTAGGTGGATCATCAGTGTTAGAGCTAAAATTAGCATGTTTAAAGTGATTTTCATGCTTCCAGGGGCTCGGGAAGTGAATTAAATACTATTTGGAGGCATTTAATGTTCAATCAAAAACAGCTGATTTTTGACAAAAGAGATAACACCCCCCCATTACGTCATGCTTCAGAAATGTGGAAAATGGTCCGTTTTCAAATGTTTTATTTTTGAACGTCAGTTCACATTTGTAGGTGGATCATCAGTGTTAGAGCTAAAATTAGCATGTTTAAAGTGATTTTCATGCTTCCAGGGGCTCGGGAAGTGAATTAAATACTACTTGGAGGCATTTAATGTTCAATCAAAAACAGCTGATTTTTGACAAAAGAGATAACACCCCCCCATTACGTCATGCTTCAGAAATGTGGAAAATGGTCCGTTTTCAAATGTTTTTTTTTTGAACGTCAGTTCACATTTGTAGGTGGATCATCAGTGTTAGAGCTAAAATTAGCATCTTTAAAGTGATTTTCATGCTTCCAGGGGCCCTAAACACAAGATTTATGGAATGGTTAAAAGTGCATGAAAATGGCCAATTTACTCACTCTGAGTTCTCAAAAAGTGTTTCTTCACCCCGGGAAGTTAATTAAATACCATTTGGAGGCATTTAATGTTCAAGCAGAAACGGCTGATTTTCGACAAAAGAGATAACACCCCCCCATTAAGTCATGCTTCAGAAATGTGGAAATGGTCCGTTTTCAAATGTTTTATTTTGGAACGTCAGTTCACATTTGTAGGTGGATCATCAGTGTTAGAGCTAAAATTAGCATGTTTATAGCGATGTTCATGCTTCCAGGGGCTCGGGAAGTGAATTAAATACTATTTGGAGGCATTTAATGTTCAATCAAAAACAGCTGATTTTTGACAAAAGAGATAACACCCCCCATTACGTCATGCTTCAGAAATGTGGAAAATGGTCCGTTTTAAAATGTTTTATTTTTGAATGTCAGTTCACATTTGTAGGTGGATCATCAGTGTTGGAGCTAAAATTAGCATGTTTAAAGTGATTTTCATGCTTCCAGGGGCCCTAAACACAAGATTTATGGAATGGTTAAAAGTGCATGAAAATGGCCAATTTACTCACTCTGAGTTCTCAAAAAGGGTTTCTTCACCCCGGGAAGTTAATTAAATACCATTTGGAGGCATTTAATGTTCGAGCAAAAACGGCTGATTTTCGACAAAAGAGATAACACCCCCCCATTACGTCATGCTTCAGAAATGTGGAAAATGGTCCGTTTTCAAATGTTTTATTTTTGAACATCAGTTCACATTTGTAGGTGGATCATCAGTGTTAGAGCTAAAATTAGCATGTTTAAAGTGATTTTCATGCTTCCAGGGGCTCGGGAAGTGAATTAAATACTATTTGGAGGCATTTAATGTTCAATCAAAAACAGCTGATTTTTGACAAAAGAGATAACACCCCCCCATTACGTCATGCTTCAGAAATGTGGAAAATGGTCCGTTTTCAAATGTTTTATTTTTGAACGTCAGTTCACATTTGTAGGTGGATCATCAGTGTTAGAGCTAAAATTAGCATGTTTAAAGTGATTTTCATGCTTCCAGGGGCCCTAAACACAAGATTTATGGAATGGTTAAAAGTGCATGAAAATGGCCAATTTACTCACTCTGAGTTCTCAAAAAGGGTTTCTTCACCCCGGGAAGTTAATTAAATACCATTTGGAGGCATTTAATGTTCGAGCAAAAACGGCTGATTTTCGACAAAAGAGATAACACCCCCCCATTACGTCATGCTTCAGAAATGTGGAAAATGGTCCGTTTTCAAATGTTTTATTTTTGAACGTCAGTTCACATTTGTAGGTGGATCATCAGTGTTAGAGCTAAAATTAGCATGTTTAAAGTGATTTTCATGCTTCCAGGGGCTCGGGAAGTGAATTAAATACTATTTGGAGGCATTTAATGTTCAAGCAAAAACAGCTGATTTTTGACAAAAGAGATAACACCCCCCCATTACGTCATGCTTCAGAAATGTGGAAAATGGTCAGTTTTCAAATGTTTTATTTTTGAACGTCAGTTCACATTTGTAGGTGGATCATCAGTGTTAGAGCTAAAATTAGCATGTTTAAAGTGATTTTCATGCTTCCAGGGGCCCTAAACACAAGATTTATGGAATGGTTAAAAGTGCATGAAAATGGCCAATTTACTCACTCTGAGTTCTCAAAAAGGGTTTCTTCACCCCGGGAAGTTAATTAAATACCATTTGAAGGCATTTAATATTCGAGCAAAAACAGCTGATTTTCGACAAAAGAGATAACACCCCCCCATTACGTCATGCTTCAGAAATGTGGAAAATGGTCCGTTTTCAAATGTTTTATTTTTGAACATCAGTTCACATTTGTAGGTGGATCATCAGTGTTAGAGCTAAAATTAGCATGTTTAAAGTGATTTTCATGCTTCCAGGGGCTCGGGAAGTGAATTAAATACTACTTGGAGGCATTTAATGTTCAATCAAAAACAGCTGATTTTTGACAAAAGAGATACACCCCCCCATTACGTCATGCTTCAGAAATGTGGAAAATGGTCCGTTTTCAAATGTTTTATTTTTGAACGTCAGTTCACATTTGTAGGTGGATCATCAGTGTTAGAGCTAAAATTAGCATGTTTAAAGTGATTTTCATGCTTCCAGGGGCCCTAAACACAAGATTTATGGAATGGTTAAAAGTGCATGAAAATGGCCAATTTACTCACTCTGAGTTCTCAAAAAGTGTTTCTTCACCCCGGGAAGTTAATTAAATACCATTTGGAGGCATTTAATGTTCGAGCAAAAACGGCTGATTTTCGACAAAAGAGATAACACCCCCCATTACGTCATGCTTCAGAAATGTGGAAAATGGTCCGTTTTCAAATGTTTTATTTTTGAACGTCAGTTCACATTTGTAGGTGGATCATCAGTGTTAGAGCTAAAATTAGCATGTTTAAAGTGATTTTCATGCTTCCAGGGGCTCGGGAAGTGAATTAAATACTATTTGGAGGCATTTAATGTTCAATCAAAAACAGCTGATTTTTGACAAAAGAGATAACACCCCCCCATTACGTCATGCTTCAGAAATGTGGAAATTGGTCCGTTTTCAAATGTTTTATTTTTGAACGTCAGTTCACATTTGTAGGTGGATCATCAGTGTTAGAGCTAAAATTAGCATGTTTAAAGTGATTTTCATGCTTCCAGGGGCCCTAAACACAAGATTTATGGAATGGTTAAAAGTGCATGAAAATGGCCAATTTACTCACTCTGAGTTCTCAAAAAGGGTTTCTTCACCCCGGGAAGTTAATTAAATACCAGTTGGAGGCATTTAATGTTCGAGCAAAAACTGCTGATTTTCGACAAAAGAGATAACACCCCCCCATTACGTCATGCTTCAGAAATGTGGAAAATGGTCCGTTTTCAAATGTTTTATTTTTGAACGTCAGTTCACATTTGTAGGTGGATCATCAGTGTTAGAGCTAAAATTAGCATGTTTAAAGTGATTTTCATGCTTCCAGGGGCTCGGGAAGTGAATTAAATACTATTTGGAGGCATTTAATGTTCAAGCAAAAACAGCTGATTTTTGACAAAAGAGATAACACCCCCCCCATTACGTCATGCTTCAGAAATGTGGAAAATGGTCAGTTTTCAAATGTTTTATTTTTGAACGTCAGTTCACATTTGTAGGTGGATCATAAGTGTTAGAGCTAAAATTAGCATGTTTAAAGTGATTTTCATGCTTCCAGGGGCCCTAAACACAAGATTTATGGAATGGTTAAAAGTGCATGAAAATGGCCAATTTACTCACTCTGAGTTCTCAAAAAGAGTTTCTTCACCCCGGGAAGTTAATTAAATACCATTTGGAGGCATTTAATGTTCGAGCAAAAACTGCTGATTTTCGACAAAAGAGATAACACCCCCCCATTACGTCATGCTTCAGAAATGTGGAAAATGGTCCGTTTTCAAATGTTTTATTTTTGAACGTCAGTTCACATTTGTAGGTGGATCATCAGTGTTAGAGCTAAAATTAGCATGTTTAAAGTGATTTTCATGCTTCCAGGGGCTCGGGAAGTGAATTAAATACTATTTGGAGGCATTTAATGTTCAAGCAAAAACAGCTGATTTTTGACAAAAGAGATAACACCCCCCCATTACGTCATGCTTCAGAAATGTGGAAAATGGTCCGTTTTCAAATGTTTTATTTTTGAACGTCAGTTCACATTTGTAGGTGGATCATCAGTGTTAGAGCTAAAATTAGCATGTTTAAAGTGATTTTCATGCTTCCAGGGGCCCTAAACACAAGATTTATGGAATGGTTAAAAGTGCATGAACATGGCCAATTTACTCACTCTGAGTTCTCAAAAAGGGTTTCTTCACCCTGGGAAGTTAATTAAATACCATTTGGAGGCATTTAATGTTCGAGCAAAAACGGCTGATTTTCGACCTCAGAGATAACACCCCCATTACGTCATGCTTCAGAAATGTGGAAAATGGTCCGTTTTCAAATGTTTTATTTTTGAACGTCAGTTCACATTTGTAGGTGGATCATCAGTGTTAGAGCTAAAATTAGCATGTTTAAAGTGATTTTCATGCTTCCAGGGGCTCGGGAAGTGAATTAAATACTATTTGGAGGCATTTAATGTTCAATCAAAAACAGCTGATTTTCGACAAAAGAGATAACACCCCCCCATTACGTCATGCTTCAGAAATGTGGAAATTGGTCCGTTTTCAAATGTTTTATTTTTGAACGTCAGTTCACATTTGTAGGTGGATCATCAGTGTTAGAGCTAAAATTAGCATGTTTAAAGTGATTTTCATGCTTCCAGGGGCCCTAAACACAAGATTTATGGAATGGTTAAAAGTGCATGAAAATGGCCAATTTACTCACTCTGAGTTCTCAAAAAGGGTTTCTTCACCCCGGGAAGTTAATTAAATACCATTTGGAGGCATTTAATGTTCGAGCAAAAACTGCTGATTTTCGACAAAAGAGATAACACCCCCCCATTACGTCATGCTTCAGAAATGTGGAAAATGGTCCGTTTTCAAATGTTTTATTTTTGAACGTCAGTTCACATTTGTAGGTGGATCATCAGTGTTAGAGCTAAAATTAGCATGTTTAAAGTGATTTTCATGCTTCCAGGGGCTCGGGAAGTGAATTAAATACTATTTGGAGGCATTTAATGTTCAAGCAAAAACAGCTGATTTTTGACAAAAGAGATAACACCCCCCCCCATTACGTCATGCTTCAGAAATGTGGAAAATGGTCCGTTTTCAAATGTTTTATTTTTGAACGTCAGTTCACATTTGTAGGTGGATCATAAGTGTTAGAGCTAAAATTAGCATGTTTAAAGTGATTTTCATGCTTCCAGGGGCCCTAAACACAAGATTTATGGAATGGTTAAAAGTGCATGAAAATGGCCAATTTACTCACTCTGAGTTCTCAAAAAGGGTTTCTTCACCCCGGGAAGTTAATTAAATACCATTTGGAGGCATTTAATGTTCGAGCAAAAACTGCTGATTTTCGACAAAAGAGATAACACCCCCCCATTACGTCATGCTTCAGAAATGTGGAAAATGGTCCATTTTCAAATGTTTTATTTTTGAACGTCAGTTCACATTTGTAGGTGGATCATCAGTGTTAGAGCTAAAATTAGAATGTTTATAGCGATGTTCATGCTTCCAGGGGCTCGGGAAGTGAATTAAATACTATTTGGAGGCATTTAATGTTCAATCAAAAACAGCTGATTTTTGACAAAAGAGATAACACCCCCCCATTACGTCATGCTTCAGAAATGTGGAAAATGGTCCGTTTTAAAATGTTTTATTTTTTAATGTCAGTTCACATTTGTAGGTGGATCATCAGTGTTGGAGCTAAAATTAGCATGTTTAAAGTGATTTTCATGCTTCCAGGGGCCCTAAACACAAGATTTATGGAATGGTTAAAAGTGCATGAAAATGGCCAATTTACTCACTCTGAGTTCTCAAAAAGGGTTTCTTCACCCCGGGAAGTTAATTAAATACCATTTGGAGGCATTTAATGTTCGAGCAAAAACGGCTGATTTTCGACAAAAGAGATAACACCCCCCCCATTACGTCATGCTTCAGAAATGTGGAAAATGGTCCGTTTTCAAATGTTTTATTTTTGAACATCAGTTCACATTTGTAGGTGGATCATCAGTGTTAGAGCTAAAATTAGCATGTTTAAAGTGATTTTCATGCTTCCAGGGGCTCGGGAAGTGAATTAAATACTATTTGGAGGCATTTAATGTTCAATCAAAAACAGCTGATTTTTGACAAAAGAGATAACACCCCCCCATTACGTCATGCTTCAGAAATGTGGAAAATGGTCCGTTTTCAAATGTTTTATTTTTGAACGTCAGCTCACATTTGTAGGTGGATCATCAGTGTTAGAGCTAAAATTAGCATGTTTAAAGTGATTTTCATGCTTCCAGGGGCCCTAAACACAAGATTTATGGAATGGTTAAAAGTGCATGAAAATGGCCAATTTACTCACTCTGAGTACTAAAAAAGGGTTTCTTCACCCCGGGAAGTTAATTAAATACCATTTGGAGGCATTTAATGTTCGAGCAAAAACGGCTGATTTTCGACAAAAGAGATAACACCCCCCCATTACGTCATGCTTCAGAAATGTGGAAAATGGTCCGTTTTCAAATGTTTTATTTTTGAACGTCAGTTCACATTTGTAGGTGGATCATCAGTGTTAGAGCTAAAATTAGCATGTTTAAAGTGATTTTCATGCTTCCAGGGGCTCTGGAAGTGAATTAAATTCTATTTGGAGGCATTTATTGTTCAAGCAAAAACAGCTGATTTTTGACAAAAGAGATAACACCCCCCCATTACGTCATGCTTCAGAAATGTGGAAAATGGTCCGTTTTCAAATGTTTTATTTTTGAACGTCAGTTCACATTTGTAGGTGGATCATCAGTGTTGGAGCTAAAATTAGCATGTTTAAAGTGATTTTCATGCTTCCAGGGGCCCTAAACACAAGATTTATGGAATGGTTAAAAGTGCATGAAAATGGCCAATTTACTCACTCTGAGTTCTCAAAAAGGGTTTCTTCACCCCGGGAAGTTAATTAAATACCATTTGGAGGCATTTAATGTTCGAGCAAAAACGGCTGATTTTCGACAAAAGAGATAACACCCCCCCATTACGTCATGCTTCAGAAATGTGGAAAATGGTCCGTTTTCAAATGTTTTATTTTTGAACATCAGTTCACATTTGTAGGTGGATCATCAGTGTTAGAGCTAAAATTAGCATGTTTAAAGTGATTTTCATGCTTCCAGGGGCTCGGGAAGTGAATTAAATACTATTTGGAGGCATTTAATGTTCAATCAAAAACAGCTGATTTTTGACAAAAGAGATAACACCCCCCCATTACGTCATGCTTCAGAAATGTGGAAAATGGTCCATTTTCAAATGTTTTATTTTTGAACGTCAGTTCACATTTGTAGGTGGATCATCAGTGTTAGAGCTAAAATTAGCATGTTTAACGTGATTTTCATGCTTCCAGGGGCCCTAAACACAAGATTTATGGAATGGTTAAAAGTGCATGAAAATGGCCAATTTACTCACTCTGAGTTCTCAAAAAGGGTTTCTTCACCCCGGGAAGTTAATTAAATACCATTTGAAGGCATTTAATATTCGAGCAAAAACAGCTGATTTTCGACAAAAGAGATAACACCCCCCCATTACGTCATGCTTCAGAAATGTGGAAAATGGTCCGTTTTCAAATGTTTTATTTTTGAACATCAGTTCACATTTGTAGGTGGATCATCAGTGTTAGAGCTAAAATTAGCATGTTTAAAGTGATTTTCATGCTTCCAGGGGCTCGGGAAGTGAATTAAATACTACTTGGAGGCATTTAATGTTCAATCAAAAACAGCTGATTTTTGACAAAAGAGATAACACCCCCCCATTACGTCATGCTTCAGAAATGTGGAAAATGGTCCGTTTTCAAATGTTTTATTTTTGAACGTCAGTTCACATTTGTAGGTGGATCATCAGTGTTAGAGCTAAAATTAGCATGTTTAAAGTGATTTTCATGCTTCCAGGGGCCCTAAACACAAGATTTATGGAATGGTTAAAAGTGCATGAAAATGGCCAATTTACTCACTCTGAGTTCTCAAAAAGTGTTTCTTCACCCCGGGAAGTTAATTAAATACCATTTGGAGGCATTTAATGTTCAAGCAGAAACAGCTGATTTTCGACAAAAGAGATAACACCCCCCACATTAAGTCATGCTTCAGAAATGTGGAAAATGGTCTGTTTTCAAATGTTTTATTTTGGAACGTCAGTTCACATTTGTAGGTGGATCATCAGTGTTAGAGCTAAAATTAGCATGTTTATAGTGATGTTCATGCTTCCAGGGGCTCGGGAAGTGAATTAAATACTATTTGGAGGCATTTAACGTTCAATCAAAAACAGCTGATTTTTGACAAAAGAGATAACACCCCCCCATTACGACATGCTTCAGAAATGTGGAAAATGGTCCGTTTTAAAATGTTTTATTTTTAAATGTCAGTTCACATTTGTAGGTGGATCATCAGTGTTAGAGCTAAAATTAGCATGTTTAAAGTGATTTTCATGCTTCCAGGGGCCCTAAACACAAGATTTATGGAATGGTTAAAAGTGCATGAAAATGGCCAATTTACTCACTCTGAGTTCTCAAAAAGGGTTTCTTCACCCCGGGAAGTTAATTAAATACCATTTGGAGGCATTTAATGTTCGAGCAAAAACGGCTGATTTTCGACAAAAGAGATAACAACCCCCCATTACGTCATGCTTCAGAAATGTGGAAAATGGTCCGTTTTCAAATGTTTTATTTTTGAACGTCAGTTCACATTTGTAGGTGGATCATCAGTGTTAGAGCTAAAATTAGCATGTTTAAAGTGATTTTCATGCTTCCAGGGGCTCCGGAAGTGAATTAAATACTATTTGGAGGCATTTAATGTTCAAGCAAAAACAGCTGATTTTTGACAAAAGAGATAACACCCCCCCATTACGTCATGCTTCAGAAATGTGGAAAATGGTCCGTTTTCAAATGTTTTATTTTTGAACGTCAGTTCACATTTGTAGGTGGATCATCAGTGTTAGAGCTAAAATTAGCATGTTTAAAGTGATTTTCATGCTTCCAGGGGCTCAGGAAGGGAATTAAATACTATTTGGAGGCATTTAATGTTCAATCAAAAACAGCTGATTTTTGACAAAAGAGATAACACCCCCCATTACGTCATGCTTCAGAAATGTGGAAAATGGTCCGTTTTAAAATGTTTTATTTTTGAATGTCAGTTCACATTTGTAGGTGGATCATCAGTGTTAGAGCTAAAATTAGCATGTTTAAAGTGATTTTCATGCTTCCAGGGGCCCTAAACACAAGATTTATGGAATGGTTAAAAGTGCATGAAAATGGCCAATTTACTCACTCTGAGTTCCCAAAAAGGGTTTCTTCACCCCGGGAAGTTAATTAAATACCATTTGGAGGCATTTATTGTTCGAGCAAAAACGGCTGATTTTCGACAAAAGAGATAACACCCCCCCATTACGTCATGCTTCAGAAATGTGGAAAATGGTCCGTTTTCAAATGTTTTATTTTTGAACGTCAGTTCACATTTGTAGGTGGATCATCAGTGTTAGAGCTAAAATTAGCATGTTTAAAGTGATTTTCATGCTTCCAGGGGCTCGGGAAGTGAATTAAATACTATTTGGAGGCATTTAATGTTCAAGCAAAAACAGCTGATTTTTGACAAACGTGATAACATCCCCCCATTACGTCATGCTTCAGAAATGTGGAAAATGGTCCGTTTTCAAATGTTTTATTTTTGAACGTCAGTTCACATTTGTAGGTGGATCATCAGTGTTAGAGCTAAAATTAGCATGTTTAAAGTGATTTTCATGCTTCCAGGGGCCCTAAACACAAGATTTATGGAATGGTTAAAAGTGCATGAAAATGGCCAATTTACTCACTCTGAGTTCCCAAAAAGGGTTTCTTCACCCCGGGAAGTTAATTAAATACCATTTGGAGGCATTTAATGTTCGAGCAAAAACTGCTGATTTTCGACAAAAGAGATAACACCCCCCCATTACGTCATGCTTCAGAAATGTGGAAAATGGTCCGTTTTCAAATGTTTTATTTTTGAACGTCAGTTCACATTTGTAGGTGGATCATCAGTGTTAGAGCTAAAATTAGCATGTTTAAAGTGATTTTCATGCTGCCAGGGGCTCGGGAAGTGAATTAAATACTATTTGGAGGCATTTAATGTTCAAGCAAAAACAGCTGATTTTTGACAAAAGAGATAACACCCCCCATTACGTCATGCTTCAGAAATGTGGAAAATGGTCCGTTTTCAAATGTTTTATTTTTGAACGTCAGTTCACATTTGTAGGTGGATCATCAGTGTTAGAGCTAAAATTAGCATGTTTAAAGTGATTTTCATGCTTCCTGGGGCCCTAAACACAAGATTTATGGAATGGTTAAAAGTGCATGAAAATGGCCAATTTACTCACTCTGAGTTCTCAAAAAGGGTTTCTTCACCCCGGGAAGTTAATTAAATACCATTTGGAGGCATTTAATGTTCGAGCAAAAACGGCTGATTTTCGACAAAAGCGATAACACCCCCCCATTACGTCATGCTTCAGAAATGTGGAAAATGGTCCGTTTCCAAATGTTTTATTTTTGAACATCAGTTCACATTTGTAGGTGGATCATCAGTGTTAGAGCTAAAATTAGCATGTTTAAAGTGATTTTCATGCTTCCAGGGGCTCGGGAAGTGAATTAAATACTATTTGGAGGCATTTAATGTTCAATCAAAAACAGCTGATTTTTGACAAAAGAGATAACACCCCCCCATTACGTCATGCTTCAGAAATGTGGAAAATGGTCCGTTTTCAAATGTTTTATTTTTGAACGTCAGTTCACATTTGTAGGTGGATCATCAGTGTTAGAGCTAAAATTAGCATGTTTAAAGTGATTTTCATGCTTCCAGGGGCTCGGGAAGTGAATTAAATACTACTTGGAGGCATTTAATGTTCAATCAAAAACAGCTGATTTTTGACAAAAGAGATAACACCCCCCCATTACGTCATGCTTCAGAAATGTGGAAAATGGTCCGTTTTCAAATGTTTTTTTTTTGAACGTCAGTTCACATTTGTAGGTGGATCATCAGTGTTAGAGCTAAAATTAGCATCTTTAAAGTGATTTTCATGCTTCCAGGGGCCCTAAACACAAGATTTATGGAATGGTTAAAAGTGCATGAAAATGGCCAATTTACTCACTCTGAGTTCTCAAAAAGTGTTTCTTCACCCCGGGAAGTTAATTAAATACCATTTGGAGGCATTTAATGTTCAAGCAGAAACGGCTGATTTTCGACAAAAGAGATAACACCCCCCCATTAAGTCATGCTTCAGAAATGTGGAAATGGTCCGTTTTCAAATGTTTTATTTTGGAACGTCAGTTCACATTTGTAGGTGGATCATCAGTGTTAGAGCTAAAATTAGCATGTTTATAGCGATGTTCATGCTTCCAGGGGCTCGGGAAGTGAATTAAATACTATTTGGAGGCATTTAATGTTCAATCAAAAACAGCTGATTTTTGACAAAAGAGATAACACCCCCCATTACGTCATGCTTCAGAAATGTGGAAAATGGTCCGTTTTAAAATGTTTTATTTTTGAATGTCAGTTCACATTTGTAGGTGGATCATCAGTGTTGGAGCTAAAATTAGCATGTTTAAAGTGATTTTCATGCTTCCAGGGGCCCTAAACACAAGATTTATGGAATGGTTAAAAGTGCATGAAAATGGCCAATTTACTCACTCTGAGTTCTCAAAAAGGGTTTCTTCACCCCGGGAAGTTAATTAAATACCATTTGGAGGCATTTAATGTTCGAGCAAAAACGGCTGATTTTCGACAAAAGAGATAACACCCCCCCATTACGTCATGCTTCAGAAATGTGGAAAATGGTCCGTTTTCAAATGTTTTATTTTTGAACATCAGTTCACATTTGTAGGTGGATCATCAGTGTTAGAGCTAAAATTAGCATGTTTAAAGTGATTTTCATGCTTCCAGGGGCTCGGGAAGTGAATTAAATACTATTTGGAGGCATTTAATGTTCAATCAAAAACAGCTGATTTTTGACAAAAGAGATAACACCCCCCCATTACGTCATGCTTCAGAAATGTGGAAAATGGTCCGTTTTCAAATGTTTTATTTTTGAACGTCAGTTCACATTTGTAGGTGGATCATCAGTGTTAGAGCTAAAATTAGCATGTTTAAAGTGATTTTCATGCTTCCAGGGGCCCTAAACACAAGATTTATGGAATGGTTAAAAGTGCATGAAAATGGCCAATTTACTCACTCTGAGTTCTCAAAAAGGGTTTCTTCACCCCGGGAAGTTAATTAAATACCATTTGGAGGCATTTAATGTTCGAGCAAAAACGGCTGATTTTCGACAAAAGAGATAACACCCCCCCATTACGTCATGCTTCAGAAATGTGGAAAATGGTCCGTTTTCAAATGTTTTATTTTTGAACGTCAGTTCACATTTGTAGGTGGATCATCAGTGTTAGAGCTAAAATTAGCATGTTTAAAGTGATTTTCATGCTTCCAGGGGCTCGGGAAGTGAATTAAATACTATTTGGAGGCATTTAATGTTCAAGCAAAAACAGCTGATTTTTGACAAAAGAGATAACACCCCCCCATTACGTCATGCTTCAGAAATGTGGAAAATGGTCAGTTTTCAAATGTTTTATTTTTGAACGTCAGTTCACATTTGTAGGTGGATCATCAGTGTTAGAGCTAAAATTAGCATGTTTAAAGTGATTTTCATGCTTCCAGGGGCCCTAAACACAAGATTTATGGAATGGTTAAAAGTGCATGAAAATGGCCAATTTACTCACTCTGAGTTCTCAAAAAGGGTTTCTTCACCCCGGGAAGTTAATTAAATACCATTTGAAGGCATTTAATATTCGAGCAAAAACAGCTGATTTTCGACAAAAGAGATAACACCCCCCCATTACGTCATGCTTCAGAAATGTGGAAAATGGTCCGTTTTCAAATGTTTTATTTTTGAACATCAGTTCACATTTGTAGGTGGATCATCAGTGTTAGAGCTAAAATTAGCATGTTTAAAGTGATTTTCATGCTTCCAGGGGCTCGGGAAGTGAATTAAATACTACTTGGAGGCATTTAATGTTCAATCAAAAACAGCTGATTTTTGACAAAAGAGATACACCCCCCCATTACGTCATGCTTCAGAAATGTGGAAAATGGTCCGTTTTCAAATGTTTTATTTTTGAACGTCAGTTCACATTTGTAGGTGGATCATCAGTGTTAGAGCTAAAATTAGCATGTTTAAAGTGATTTTCATGCTTCCAGGGGCCCTAAACACAAGATTTATGGAATGGTTAAAAGTGCATGAAAATGGCCAATTTACTCACTCTGAGTTCTCAAAAAGTGTTTCTTCACCCCGGGAAGTTAATTAAATACCATTTGGAGGCATTTAATGTTCGAGCAAAAACGGCTGATTTTCGACAAAAGAGATAACACCCCCCATTACGTCATGCTTCAGAAATGTGGAAAATGGTCCGTTTTCAAATGTTTTATTTTTGAACGTCAGTTCACATTTGTAGGTGGATCATCAGTGTTAGAGCTAAAATTAGCATGTTTAAAGTGATTTTCATGCTTCCAGGGGCTCGGGAAGTGAATTAAATACTATTTGGAGGCATTTAATGTTCAATCAAAAACAGCTGATTTTTGACAAAAGAGATAACACCCCCCCATTACGTCATGCTTCAGAAATGTGGAAATTGGTCCGTTTTCAAATGTTTTATTTTTGAACGTCAGTTCACATTTGTAGGTGGATCATCAGTGTTAGAGCTAAAATTAGCATGTTTAAAGTGATTTTCATGCTTCCAGGGACCCTAAACACAAGATTTATGGAATGGTTAAAAGTGCATGAAAATGGCCAATTTACTCACTCTGAGTTCTCAAAAAGGGTTTCTTCACCCCGGGAAGTTAATTAAATACCATTTGGAGGCATTTAATGTTCGAGCAAAAACTGCTGATTTTCGACAAAAGAGATAACACCCCCCCATTACGTCATGCTTCAGAAATGTGGAAAATGGTCCGTTTTCAAATGTTTTATTTTTGAACGTCAGTTCACATTTGTAGGTGGATCATCAGTGTTAGAGCTAAAATTAGCATGTTTAAAGTGATTTTCATGCTTCCAGGGGCTCGGGAAGTGAATTAAATACTATTTGGAGGCATTTAATGTTCAAGCAAAAACAGCTGATTTTTGACAAAAGAGATAACACCCCCCCCATTACGTCATGCTTCAGAAATGTGGAAAATGGTCAGTTTTCAAATGTTTTATTTTTGAACGTCAGTTCACATTTGTAGGTGGATCATAAGTGTTAGAGCTAAAATTAGCATGTTTAAAGTGATTTTCATGCTTCCAGGGGCCCTAAACACAAGATTTATGGAATGGTTAAAAGTGCATGAAAATGGCCAATTTACTCACTCTGAGTTCTCAAAAAGAGTTTCTTCACCCCGGGAAGTTAATTAAATACCATTTGGAGGCATTTAATGTTCGAGCAAAAACTGCTGATTTTCGACAAAAGAGATAACACCCCCCCATTACGTCATGCTTCAGAAATGTGGAAAATGGTCCGTTTTCAAATGTTTTATTTTTGAACGTCAGTTCACATTTGTAGGTGGATCATCAGTGTTAGAGCTAAAATTAGCATGTTTAAAGTGATTTTCATGCTTCCAGGGGCTCGGGAAGTGAATTAAATACTATTTGGAGGCATTTAATGTTCAAGCAAAAACAGCTGATTTTTGACAAAAGAGATAACACCCCCCCATTACGTCATGCTTCAGAAATGTGGAAAATGGTCCGTTTTCAAATGTTTTATTTTTGAACGTCAGTTCACATTTGTAGGTGGATCATCAGTGTTAGAGCTAAAATTAGCATGTTTAAAGTGATTTTCATGCTTCCAGGGGCCCTAAACACAAGATTTATGGAATGGTTAAAAGTGCATGAACATGGCCAATTTACTCACTCTGAGTTCTCAAAAAGGGTTTCCTCACCCCGGGAAGTTAATTAAATACCATTTGGAGGCATTTAATGTTCGAGCAAAAACGGCTGATTTTCGACGAAAGAGATAACACCCCCCCATTACGTCATGCTTCAGAAATGTGGAAAATGGTCCGTTTTCAAATGTTTTATTTTTGAACATCAGTTCACATTTGTAGGTGGATCATCAGTGTTAGAGATAAAATTAGCATGTTTAAAGTGATTTTCATGCTTCCAGGGGCCCGGGAAGTGAATGAAATACTATGTGGAGGCATTTAATGTTCAATCAAAAACAGCTGATTTTTGACAAAAGAGATAACACCCCCCCATTACGTCATGCTTCAGAAATGTGGAAAATGGTCCGTTTTAAAATGTTTTATTTTTAAATGTCAGTTCACATTTGTAGGTGGATCATCAGTGTTAGAGCTAAAATTAGCATGTTTAAAGTGATTTTCATGCTTCCAGGGGCCCTAAACACACGATTTATGGAATGGTTAAAAGTGCATGAAAATGGCCAATTTACTCACTCTGAGTTCTCAAAAAGGGTTTCTTCACCCCGGGAAGTTAATTAAATACCATTTGGAGGCATTTAATGTTCGAGCAAAAACGGCTGATTTTCGACAAAAGAGATAACACCCCCCCATTACGTCATGCTTCAGAAATGTGGAAAATGGTCCGTTTTCAAATGTTTTATTTTTGAACGTCAGTTCACATTTGTAGGTGGATCATCAGTGTTAGAGCTAAAATTAGCATGTTTAAAGTGATTTTCATGCTTCCAGGGGCTCGGGAAGTGAATTAAATACTGTTTGGAGGCATTTAATGTTCAAGCAAAAACAGCTGATTTTTGACAAAAGAGATAACACCCCCCCATTACGTCATGCTTCAGAAATGTGGAAAATGGTCCGTTTTCAAATGTTTTATTTTTGAACGTCAGTTCACATTTGTAGGTGGATCATCAGTGTTAGAGCTAAAATTAGCATGTTTAAAGTGATTTTCATGCTTCCAGGGGCTCGGGAAGTGAATTAAATACTATTTGGAGGCTTTTAATGTTCAATCAAAAACAGCTGATTTTTGACAAAAGAGATAACACCCCCCCCCATTACGTCATGCTTCAGAAATGTGGAAAATGGTCCGTTTTCAAATGTTTTATTTTTGAACGTCAGTTCACATTTGTAGGTGGATCATCGATGTGAGAGCTAAAATTAGCATGTTTAAAGTGATTTTCATGCTTCCAGGGGCCCTAAACACAAGATTTATGGAATGGTTAAAAGTGCATGAAAATGGCCAATTTACTCACTCTGAGTTCTCAAAAAGTGTTTCTTCACCCCGGGAAGTTAATTAAATACCATTTGGAGGCATTTAATGTTCAAGCAGAAACAGCTGATTTTCGACAAAAGAGATAACACCCCCCACATTAAGTCATGCTTCAGAAATGTGGAAAATGGTCTGTTTTCAAATGTTTTATTTTGGAACGTCAGTTCACATTTGTAGGTGGATCATCAGTGTTAGAGCTAAAATTAGCATGTTTATAGTGATGTTCATGCTTCCAGGGGCTCGGGAAGTGAATTAAATACTATTTGGAGGCATTTAACGTTCAATCAAAAACAGCTGATTTTTGACAAAAGAGATAACACCCCCCATTACGTCATGCTTCAGAAATGTGGAAAATGGTCCGTTTTAAAATGTTTTATTTTTGAATGTCAGTTCACATTTGTAGGTGGATCATCAGTGTTAGAGCTAAAATTAGCATGTTTAAAGTGATTTTCATGCTTCCAGGGGCCCTAAACACAAGATTTATGGAATGGTTAAAAGTGCATGAAAATGGCCAATTTACTCACTCTGAGTTCTCAAAAAGGGTTTCTTCACCCCGGGAAGTTAATTAAATACCATTTGGAGGCATTTAATGTTCGAGCAAAAACGGCTGATTTTCGACAAAAGAGATAACACCCCCCATTACGTCATGCTTCAGAAATGTGGAAAATGGTCCGTTTTCAAATGTTTTATTTTTGAACGTCAGTTCACATTTGTAGGTGGATCATCAGTGTTAGAGCTAAAATTAGCATGTTTAAAGTGATTTTCATGCTTCCAGGGGCTCGGGAAGTGAATTAAATACTATTTGGAGGCATTTAATGTTCAATCAAAAACAGCTGATTTTTGACAAAAGAGATAACACCCCCCCATTACGTCATGCTTCAGCAATGTGGAAATTGGTCCGTTTTCAAATGTTTTATTTTTGAACGTCAGTTCACATTTGTAGGTGGATCATCAGTGTTAGAGCTAAAATTAGCATGTTTAAAGTGATTTTCATGCTTCCAGGGGCCCTAAACACAAGATTTATGGAATGGTTAAAAGTGCATGAAAATGGCCAATTTACTCACTCTGAGTTCTCAAAAAGGGTTTCTTCACCCCGGGAAGTTAATTAAATACCATTTGGAGGCATTTAATGTTCGAGCAAAAACTGCTGATTTTCGACAAAAGAGATAACACCCCCCCATTACGTCATGCTTCAGAAATGTGGAAAATGGTCCGTTTTCAAATGTTTTATTTTTGAACGTCAGTTCACATTTGTAGGTGGATCATCAGTGTTAGAGCTAAAATTAGCATGTTTAAAGTGATTTTCATGCTTCCAGGGGCTCGGGAAGTGAATTAAATACTATTTGGAGGCATTTAATGTTCAAGCAAAAACAGCTGATTTTTGACAAAAGAGATAACACCCCCCCCCATTACGTCATGCTTCAGAAATGTGGAAAATGGTCCGTTTTCAAATGTTTTATTTTTGAACGTCAGTTCACATTTGTAGGTGGATCATAAGTGTTAGAGCTAAAATTAGCATGTTTAAAGTGATTTTCATGCTTCCAGGGGCCCTAAACACAAGATTTATGGAATGGTTAAAAGTGCATGAAAATGGCCAATTTACTCACTCTGAGTTCTCAAAAAGGGTTTCTTCACCCCGGGAAGTTAATTAAATACCATTTGGAGGCATTTAATGTTCGAGCAAAAACTGCTGATTTTCGACAAAAGAGATAACACCCCCCCATTACGTCATGCTTCAGAAATGTGGAAAATGGTCCATTTTCAAATGTTTTATTTTTGAACGTCAGTTCACATTTGTAGGTGGATCATCAGTGTTAGAGCTAAAATTAGCATGTTTAAAGTGATTTTCATGCTTCCAGGGGCTCGGGAAGTGAATTAAATACTATTTGGAGGCATTTAATGTTCAAGCAAAAACAGCTGATTTTTGACAAAAGAGATAACAACCCCCCATTACGTCATGCTTCAGAAATGTGGAAAATGGTCCGTTTTCAAATGTTTTATTTTTGAACGTCAGTTCACATTTGTAGGTGGATCATCAGTGTTAGAGCTAAAATTAGCATGTTTAAAGTGATTTTCATGCTTCCAGGGTCCCTAAACACAAGATTTATGGAATGGTTAAAAGTGCATGAACATGGCCAATTTACTCACTCTGAGTTCTCAAAAAGGGTTTCTTCACCCCGGGAAGTTAATTAAATACCATTTGGAGGCATTTAATGTTCGAGCAAAAACGGCTGATTTTCGACAAAAGAGATAACACCCCCCCATTACGTCATGCTTCAGAAATGTGGAAAATGGTCCGTTTTCAAATGTTTTATTTTTGAACATCAGTTCACATTTGTAGGTGGATCATCAGTGTTAGAGCTAAAATTAGCATGTTTAAAGTGATTTTCATGCTTCCAGGGGCTCGGGAAGTGAATGAAATACTATGTGGAGGCATTTAATGTTCAATCAAAAACAGGTGATTTTTGACAAAAGAGATAACACCCCCCCATTACGTCATGCTTCAGAAATGTGGAAAATGGTCCGTTTTAAAATGTTTTATTTTTAAATGTCAGTTCACATTTGTAGGTGGATCATCAGTGTTAGAGCTAAAATTAGCATGTTTAAAGTGATTTTCATGCTTCCAGGGGCCCTAAACACAAGATTTATGGAATGGTTAAAAGTGCATGAAAATGGCCAATTTACTCACTCTGAGTTCTCAAAAAGGGTTTCTTCACCCCGGGAAGTTAATTAAATACCATTTGGAGGCATTTAATGTTCGAGCAAAAACGGCTGATTTTCGACAAAAGAGATAACACCCCCCCATTACGTCATGCTTCAGAAATGTGGAAAATGGTCCGTTTTCAAATGTTTTATTTTTGAACGTCAGTTCACATTTGTAGGTGGATCATCAGTGTTAGAGCTAAAATTAGCATGTTTAAAGTGATTTTCATGCTTCCAGGGGCTCGGGAAGTGAATTAAATACTATTTGGAGGCATTTAATGTTCAATCAAAAACAGCTGATTTTTGACAAAAGAGATAACACCCCCCCATTACGTCATGCTTCAGAAATGTGGAAATTGGTCCTTTTTCAAATGTTTTATTTTTGAACGTCAGTTCACATTTGTAGGTGGATCATCAGTGTTAGAGCTAAAATTAGCATGTTTAAAGTGATTTTCATGCTTCCAGGGGCCCTAAACACAAGATTTATGGAATGGTTAAAAGTGCATGAAAATGGCCAATTTACTCACTCTGAGTTCTCAAAAAGGGTTTCTTCACCCCGGGAAGTTAATTAAATACCATTTGGAGGCATTTAATGTTCGAGCAAAAACTGCTGATTTTCGACAAAAGAGATAACACCCCCCCATTACGTCATGCTTCAGAAATGTGGAAAATGGTCCGTTTTCAAATGTTTTATTTTTGAACGTCAGTTCACATTTGTAGGTGGATCATCAGTGTTAGAGCTAAAATTAGCATGTTTAAAGTGATTTTCATGCTTCCAGGGGCTCGGGAAGTGAATTAAATACTATTTGGAGGCATTTAATGTTCAAGCAAAAACAGCTGATTTTTGACAAAAGAGATAACACCCCCCCCATTACGTCATGCTTCAGAAATGTGGAAAATGGTCAGTTTTCAAATGTTTTATTTTTGAACGTCAGTTCACATTTGTAGGTGGATCATAAGTGTTAGAGCTAAAATTAGCATGTTTAAAGTGATTTTCATGCCCCCAGGGGCCCTAAACACAAGATTTATGGAATGGTTAAAAGTGCATGAAAATGGCCAATTTACTCACTCTGAGCTCTCAAAAAGAGTTTCTTCACCCCGGGAAGTTAATTAAATACCATTTGGAGGCATTTAATGTTCGAGCAAAAACTGCTGATTTTCGACAAAAGAGATAACACCCCCCCATTACGTCATGCTTCAGAAATGTGGAAAATGGTCCGTTTTCAAATGTTTTATTTTTGAACGTCAGTTCACATTTGTAGGTGGATCATCAGTGTTAGAGCTAAAATTAGCATGTTTAAAGTGATTTTCATGCTTCCAGGGGCTCGGGAAGTGAATTAAATACTATTTGGAGGCATTTAATGTTCAAGCAAAAACAGCTGATTTTTGACAAAAGAGATAACACCCCCCCATTACGTCATGCTTCAGAAATGTGGAAAATGGTCCGTTTTCAAATGTTTTATTTTTGAACGTCAGTTCACATTTGTAGGTGGATCATCAGTGTTAGAGCTAAAATTAGCATGTTTAAAGTGATTTTCATGCTTCCAGGGGCCCAAAACACAAGATTTATGGAATGGTTAAAAGTGCATGAACATGGCCAATTTACTCACTCTGAGTTCTCAAAAAGGGTTTCTTCACCCCGGGAAGTTAATTAAATACCATTTGGAGGCATTTAATGTTCGAGCAAAAACGGCTGATTTTCGACGAAAGAGATAACACCCCCCCATTACGTCATGCTTCAGAAATGTGGAAAATGGTCCGTTTTCAAATGTTTTATTTTTGAACATCAGTTCACATTTGTAGGTGGATCATCAGTGTTAGAGATAAAATTAGCATGTTTAAAGTGATTTTCATGCTTCCAGGGGCCCGGGAAGTGAATGAAATACTATGTGGAGGCATTTAATGTTCAATCAAAAACAGCTGATTTTTGACAAAAGAGATAACACCCCCCCATTACGTCATGCTTCAGAAATGTGGAAAATGGTCCGTTTTAAAATGTTTTATTTTTAAATGTCAGTTCACATTTGTAGGTGGATCATCAGTGTTAGAGCTAAAATTAGCATGTTTAAAGTGATTTTCATGCTTCCAGGGGCCCTAAACACACGATTTATGGAATGGTTAAAAGTGCATGAAAATGGCCAATTTACTCACTCTGAGTTCTCAAAAAGGGTTTCTTCACCCCGGGAAGTTAATTAAATACCATTTGGAGGCATTTAATGTTCGAGCAAAAACGGCTGATTTTCGACAAAAGAGATAACACCCCCCCATTACGTCATGCTTCAGAAATGTGGAAAATGGTCCGTTTTCAAATGTTTTATTTTTGAACGTCAGTTCACATTTGTAGGTGGATCATCAGTGTTAGAGCTAAAATTAGCATGTTTAAAGTGATTTTCATGCTTCCAGGGGCTCGGGAAGTGAATTAAATACTGTTTGGAGGCATTTAATGTTCAAGCAAAAACAGCTGATTTTTGACAAAAGAGATAACACCCCCCCATTACGTCATGCTTCAGAAATGTGGAAAATGGTCCGTTTTCAAATGTTTTATTTTTGAACGTCAGTTCACATTTGTAGGTGGATCATCAGTGTTAGAGCTAAAATTAGCATGTTTAAAGTGATTTTCATGCTTCCAGGGGCTCGGGAAGTGAATTAAATACTATTTGGAGGCTTTTAATGTTCAATCAAAAACAGCTGATTTTTGACAAAAGAGATAACACCCCCCCCCATTACGTCATGCTTCAGAAATGTGGAAAATGGTCCGTTTTCAAATGTTTTATTTTTGAACGTCAGTTCACATTTGTAGGTGGATCATCGATGTGAGAGCTAAAATTAGCATGTTTAAAGTGATTTTCATGCTTCCAGGGGCCCTAAACACAAGATTTATGGAATGGTTAAAAGTGCATGAAAATGGCCAATTTACTCACTCTGAGTTCTCAAAAAGTGTTTCTTCACCCCGGGAAGTTAATTAAATACCATTTGGAGGCATTTAATGTTCAAGCAGAAACAGCTGATTTTCGACAAAAGAGATAACACCCCCCACATTAAGTCATGCTTCAGAAATGTGGAAAATGGTCTGTTTTCAAATGTTTTATTTTGGAACGTCAGTTCACATTTGTAGGTGGATCATCAGTGTTAGAGCTAAAATTAGCATGTTTATAGTGATGTTCATGCTTCCAGGGGCTCGGGAAGTGAATTAAATACTATTTGGAGGCATTTAACGTTCAATCAAAAACAGCTGATTTTTGACAAAAGAGATAACACCCCCCATTACGTCATGCTTCAGAAATGTGGAAAATGGTCCGTTTTAAAATGTTTTATTTTTGAATGTCAGTTCACATTTGTAGGTGGATCATCAGTGTTAGAGCTAAAATTAGCATGTTTAAAGTGATTTTCATGCTTCCAGGGGCCCTAAACACAAGATTTATGGAATGGTTAAAAGTGCATGAAAATGGCCAATTTACTCACTCTGAGTTCTCAAAAAGGGTTTCTTCACCCCGGGAAGTTAATTAAATACCATTTGGAGGCATTTAATGTTCGAGCAAAAACGGCTGATTTTCGACAAAAGAGATAACACCCCCCATTACGTCATGCTTCAGAAATGTGGAAAATGGTCCGTTTTCAAATGTTTTATTTTTGAACGTCAGTTCACATTTGTAGGTGGATCATCAGTGTTAGAGCTAAAATTAGCATGTTTAAAGTGATTTTCATGCTTCCAGGGGCTCGGGAAGTGAATTAAATACTATTTGGAGGCATTTAATGTTCAATCAAAAACAGCTGATTTTTGACAAAAGAGATAACACCCCCCCATTACGTCATGCTTCAGAAATGTGGAAATTGGTCCGTTTTCAAATGTTTTATTTTTGAACGTCAGTTCACATTTGTAGGTGGATCATCAGTGTTAGAGCTAAAATTAGCATGTTTAAAGTGATTTTCATGCTTCCAGGGGCCCTAAACACAAGATTTATGGAATGGTTAAAAGTGCATGAAAATGGCCAATTTACTCACTCTGAGTTCTCAAAAAGGGTTTCTTCACCCCGGGAAGTTAATTAAATACCATTTGGAGGCATTTAATGTTCGAGCAAAAACTGCTGATTTTCGACAAAAGAGATAACACCCCCCCATTACGTCATGCTTCAGAAATGTGGAAAATGGTCCGTTTTCAAATGTTTTATTTTTGAACGTCAGTTCACATTTGTAGGTGGATCATCAGTGTTAGAGCTAAAATTAGCATGTTTAAAGTGATTTTCATGCTTCCAGGGGCTCGGGAAGTGAATTAAATACTATTTGGAGGCATTTAATGTTCAAGCAAAAACAGCTGATTTTTGACAAAAGAGATAACACCCCCCCCCATTACGTCATGCTTCAGAAATGTGGAAAATGGTCCGTTTTCAAATGTTTTATTTTTGAACGTCAGTTCACATTTGTAGGTGGATCATAAGTGTTAGAGCTAAAATTAGCATGTTTAAAGTGATTTTCATGCTTCCAGGGGCCCTAAACACAAGATTTATGGAATGGTTAAAAGTGCATGAAAATGGCCAATTTACTCACTCTGAGTTCTCAAAAAGGGTTTCTTCACCCCGGGAAGTTAATTAAATACCATTTGGAGGCATTTAATGTTCGAGCAAAAACTGCTGATTTTCGACAAAAGAGATAACACCCCCCCATTACGTCATGCTTCAGAAATGTGGAAAATGGTCCATTTTCAAATGTTTTATTTTTGAACGTCAGTTCACATTTGTAGGTGGATCATCAGTGTTAGAGCTAAAATTAGCATGTTTAAAGTGATTTTCATGCTTCCAGGGGCTCGGGAAGTGAATTAAATACTATTTGGAGGCATTTAATGTTCAAGCAAAAACAGCTGATTTTTGACAAAAGAGATAACAACCCCCCATTACGTCATGCTTCAGAAATGTGGAAAATGGTCCGTTTTCAAATGTTTTATTTTTGAACGTCAGTTCACATTTGTAGGTGGATCATCAGTGTTAGAGCTAAAATTAGCATGTTTAAAGTGATTTTCATGCTTCCAGGGTCCCTAAACACAAGATTTATGGAATGGTTAAAAGTGCATGAACATGGCCAATTTACTCACTCTGAGTTCTCAAAAAGGGTTTCTTCACCCCGGGAAGTTAATTAAATACCATTTGGAGGCATTTAATGTTCGAGCAAAAACGGCTGATTTTCGACAAAAGAGATAACACCCCCCCATTACGTCATGCTTCAGAAATGTGGAAAATGGTCCGTTTTCAAATGTTTTATTTTTGAACATCAGTTCACATTTGTAGGTGGATCATCAGTGTTAGAGCTAAAATTAGCATGTTTAAAGTGATTTTCATGCTTCCAGGGGCTCGGGAAGTGAATGAAATACTATGTGGAGGCATTTAATGTTCAATCAAAAACAGCTGATTTTTGACAAAAGAGATAACACCCCCCCATTACGTCATGCTTCAGAAATGTGGAAAATGGTCCGTTTTAAAATGTTTTATTTTTAAATGTCAGTTCACATTTGTAGGTGGATCATCAGTGTTAGAGCTAAAATTAGCATGTTTAAAGTGATTTTCATGCTTCCAGGGGCCCTAAACACAAGATTTATGGAATGGTTAAAAGTGCATGAAAATGGCCAATTTACTCACTCTGAGTTCTCAAAAAGGGTTTCTTCACCCCGGGAAGTTAATTAAATACCATTTGGAGGCATTTAATGTTCGAGCAAAAACGGCTGATTTTCGACAAAAGAGATAACACCCCCCCATTACGTCATGCTTCAGAAATGTGGAAAATGGTCCGTTTTCAAATGTTTTATTTTTGAATGTCAGTTCACATTTGTAGGTGGATCATCAGTGTTAGAGCTAAAATTAGCATGTTTAAAGTGATTTTCATGCTTCCAGGGGCTCGGGAAGTGAATTAAATACTGTTTGGAGGCATTTAATGTTCAAGCAAAAACAGCTGATTTTTGACAAAAGAGATAACACCCCCCCATTACGTCATGCTTCAGAAATGTGGAAAATGGTCCGTTTTCAAATGTTTTATTTTTGAACGTCAGTTCACATTTGTAGGTGGATCATCAGTGTTAGAGCTAAAATTAGCATGTTTAAAGTGATTTTCATGCTTCCAGGGGCTCGGGAAGTGAATTAAATACTATTTGGAGGTTTTTAATGTTCAATCAATAACAGCTGATTTTTGACAAAAGAGATAACACCCCCCCATTACGTCATGCTTCAGAAATGTGGAAAATGGTCCGTTTTCAAATGTTTTATTTTTGAACGTCAGTTCACATTTGTAGGTGGATCATCAGTGTTAGAGCTAAAATTAGCATGTTTAAAGTGATTTTCATGCTTCCAGGGGCCCTAAACACAAGATTTATGGAATGGTTAAAAGTGCATGAAAATGGCCAATTTACTCACTCTGAGTTCTCAAAAAGTGTTTCTTCACCCCGGGAAGTTAATTAAATACCATTTGGAGGCATTTAATGTTCAAGCAGAAACAGCTGATTTTCGACAAAAGAGATAACACCCCCCACATTAAGTCATGCTTCAGAAATGTGGAAAATGGTCTGTTTTCAAATGTTTTATTTTGGAACGTCAGTTCACATTTGTAGGTGGATCATCAGTGTTAGAGCTAAAATTAGCATGTTTATAGTGATGTTCATGCTTCCAGGGGCTCGGGAAGTGAATTAAATACTATTTGGAGGCATTTAACGTTCAATCAAAAACAGCTGATTTTTGACAAAAGAGATAACACCCCCCATTACGTCATGCTTCAGAAATGTGGAAAATGGTCCGTTTTAAAATGTTTTATTTTTGAATGTCAGTTCACATTTGTAGGTGGATCATCAGTGTTAGAGCTAAAATTAGCATGTTTAAAGTGATTTTCATGCTTCCAGGGGCCCTAAACACAAGATTTATGGAATGGTTAAAAGTGCATGAAAATGGCCAATTTACTCACTCTGAGTTCTCAAAAAGGGTTTCTTCACCCCGGGAAGTTAATTAAATACCATTTGGAGGCATTTAATGTTCGAGCAAAAACGGCTGATTTTCGACAAAAGAGATAACACCCCCCCCCATTACGTCATGCTTCAGAAATGTGGAAAATGGTCCGTTTTCAAATGTTTTATTTTTGAACGTCAGTTCACATTTGTAGGTGGATCATCAGTGTTAGAGCTAAAATTAGCATGTTTAAAGTGATTTTCATGCTTCCAGGGGCTCGGGAAGTGAATTAAATACTATTTGGAGGCATTTAATGTTCAAGCAAAAACAGCTGATTTTTGACAAAAGAGATAACACCCCCCCATTACGTCATGCTTCAGAAATGTGGAAAATGGTCAGTTTTCAAATGTTTTATTTTTGAACGTCAGTTCACATTTGTAGGTGGATCATCAGTGTTAGAGCTAAAATTAGCATGTTTAAAGTGATTTTCATGCTTCCAGGGGCCCTAAACACAAGATTTATGGAATGGTTAAAAGTGCATGAAAATGGCCAATTTACTCACTCTGAGTTCCCAAAAAGGGTTTCTTCACCCCGGGAAGTTAATTAAATACCATTTGGAGGCATTTAATGTTCGAGCAAAAACTGCTGATTTTCGACAAAAGAGATAACACCCCCCCATTACGTCATGCTTCAGAAATGTGGAAAATTGTCCGTTTTCAAATGTTTTATTTTTGAACGTCAGTTCACATTTGTAGGTGGATCATCAGTGTTAGAGCTAAAATTAGCATGTTTAAAGTGATTTTCATGCTTCCAGGGGCCCTAAACACAAGATTTATGGAATGGTTAAAAGTGCATGAAAATGGCCAATTTACTCACTCTGAGTTCTCAAAAAGGGTTTCTTCATCCCGGGAAGTTAATTAAATACCATTTGGAGGCATTTAATGTTCGAGCAAAAACGGCTGATTTTCGACAAAAGAGATAACACCCCCCATTACGTCATGCTTCAGAAATGTGGAAAATGGTCCGTTTTCAAATGTTTTATTTTTGAACATCAGTTCACATTTGTAGGTGGATCATCAGTGTTAGAGCTAAAATTAGCATGTTTAAAGTGATTTTCATGCTTCCAGGTGCTCGGGAAGTGAATTAAATACTATTTGGAGGCATTTAATGTTCAATCAAAAACAGCTGATTTTTGACAAAAGAGATAACACCCCCCCATTACGTCATGCTTCAGAAATGTGGAAAATGGTCCGTTTTCAAATGTTTTATTTTTGAACGTCAGTTCACATTTGTAGGTGGATCATCAGTGTTAGAGCTAAAATTAACATGTTTAAAGTGATTTTCATGCTTCCAGGGGCCCTAAACACAAGACTTATGGAATGGTTAAAAGTGCATGAAAATGGCCAATTTACTCACTCTGAGTTCTCAAAAAGGGTTTCTTCACCCCGGGAAGTTAATTAAATACCATTTGGAGGCATTTAATGTTCGAGCAAAAACTGCTGATTTTCGACAAAAGAGATAACACCCCCCTATTACGTCATGCTTCAGAAATGTGGAAAATGGTCCGTTTTCAAATGTTTTATTTTTGAACGTCAGTTCACATTTGTAGGTGGATCATCAGTGTTAGAGCTAAAATTAGCATGTTTAAAGTGATTTTCATGCTTCCAGGGGCTCGGGAAGTGAATTAAATACTATTTGGAGGCATTTAATGTTCAAGCAAAAACAGCTGATTTTTGACAAAAGAGATAACACCCCCCCATTACGTCATGCTTCAGAAATGTGGAAAATGGTCCGTTTTCAAATGTTTTATTTTTGAACGTCAGTTCACATTTGTAGGTGGATCATCAGTGTTAGAGCTAAAATTAGCATGTTTAAAGTGATTTTCATGCTTCCAGGGGCCCTAAACACAAGATTTATGGAATGGTTAAAAGTGCATGAAAATGGCCAATTTACTCACTCTGAGTTCTCAAAAAGGGTTTCTTCACCCCGGGAAGTTAATTAAATACCATTTGGAGGCATTTAATGTTCGAGCAAAAACTGCTGATTTTCGACAAAAGAGATAACACCCCCCCCCATTACGTCATGCTTCAGAAATGTGGAAAATGGTCCGTTTTCAAATGTTTTATTTTTGAACGTCAGTTCACATTTGTAGGTGGATCATCAGTGTTAGAGCTAAAACTAGCATGTTTAAAGTGATTTTCATGCTTCCAGGGGCTCGGGAAGTGAATTAAATACTATTTGGAGGCATTTAATGTTCAAGCAAAAACAGCTGATTTTTGACAAAAGAGATAACACCCCCCCATTACGTCATGCTTCAGAAATGTGGAAAATGGTCCGTTTTCAAATGTTTTATTTTTGAACGTCAGTTCACATTTGTAGGTGGATCATCAGTGTTAGAGCTAAAATTAGCATGTTTAAAGTGATTTTCATGCTTCCAGGGGCCCTAAACACAAGATTTATGGAATGGTTAAAAGTGCATGAAAATGGCCAATTTACTCACTCTGAGTTCTCAAAAAGGGTTTCTTCACCCCGGGAAGTTAATTAAATACCATTTGGAGGCATTTAATGTTCGAGCAAAAACTGCTGATTTTCGACAAAAGAGATAACACCCCCCCATTACGTCATGCTTCAGAAATGTGGAAAATGGTCCGTTTTCAAATGTTTTATTTTTGAACGTCAGTTCACATTTGTAGGTGGATCATCAGTGTTAGAGCTAAAATTAGCATGTTTAAAGTGATTTTCATGCTTCCAGGTGCTCGGGAAGTGAATTAAATACTATTTGGAGGCATTTAATGTTCAAGCAAAAACAGCTGATTTTTGACAAAAGAGATAACACCCCCCCATTACGTCATGCTTCAGAAATGTGGAAAATGGTCCGTTTTCAAATGTTTTATTTTTGAACGTCAGTTCACATTTGTAGGTGGATCATCAGTGTTAGAGCTAAAATTAGCATGTTTAAAGTGATTTTCATGCTTCCAGGGGCCCTAAACACAAGATTTATGGAATGGTTAAAAGTGCATGAAAATGGCCAATTTACTCACTCTGAGTTCTCAAAAAGGGTTTCTTCACCCCGGGAAGTTAATTAAATACCATTTGGAGGCATTTAATGTTCAAGCAAAAACGGCTGATTTTCGACAAAAGAGATAACACCCCCCCCATTACGTCATGCTTCAGAAATGTGGAAAATGGTCCGTTTTCAAATGTTTTATTTTTGAACATCAGTTCACATTTGTAGGTGGATCATCAGTGTTAGAGCTAAAATTAGCATGTTTAAAGTGATTTTCATGCTTCCAGGGGCTCGGGAAGTGAATGAAATACTATTTGGAGGCATTTAATGTTCAATCAAAAACAGCTGATTTTTGACAAAAGAGATAACACCCCCCCATTACGTCATGCTTCAGAATGTGGAAAATGGTCCGTTTTCAAATGTTTTATTTTTGAACGTCAGTTCACATTTGTAGGTGGATCATCAGTGTTAGAGCTAAAATTAGCATGTTTAAAGTGATTTTCATGCTTCCAGGGGCCCTAAACACAAGATTTATGGAATGGTTAAAAGTGCATGAAAATGGCCAATTTACTCACTCTGAGTTCTCAAAAAGGGTTTCTTCACCCCGGGAAGTTAATTAAATACCATTTGGAGGCATTTAATGTTCGAGCAAAAACGGCTGATTTTCGACAAAAGAGATAACACCCCCCCATTACGTCATGCTTCAGAAATGTGGAAAATGGTCCGTTTTCAAATGTTTTATTTTTGAACGTCAGTTCACATTTGTAGGTGGATCATCAGTGTTAGAGCTAAAATTAGCATGTTTAAAGTGATTTTCATGCTTCCAGGGGCTCGGGAAGTGAATTAAATACTATTTGGAGGCATTTAATGTTCAATCAAAAACAGCTGATTTTTGACAAAAGAGATAACACCCCCCCATTACGTCATGCTTCAGAAATGTGGAAAATGGTCCGTTTTCAAATGTGTTATTTTTTAACGTCAGTTCACATTTGTAGGTGGATCATCAGTGTTAGAGCTAAAATTAGCATGTTTAAAGTGATTTTCATGCTTCCAGGGGCCCTAAACACAAGATTTATGGAATGGTTAAAAGTGCATGAAAATGGCCAATTTACTCACTCTGAGTTCTCAAAAAGGGTTTCTTCACCCCGGGAAGTTAATTAAATACCATTTGGAGGCATTTAATGTTCGAGCAAAAACGGCTGATTTTCGACAAAAGAGATAACACCCCCCCATTACGTCATGCTTCAGAAATGTGGAAAATGGTCCGTTTTCAAATGTTTTATTTTTGAACGTCAGTTCACATTTGTAGGTGGATCATCAGTGTTAGAGCTAAAATTAGCATGTTTAAAGTGATTTTCATGCTTCCAGGGGCTCGGGAAGTGAATTAAATACTATTTGGAGGCATTTAATGTTCAAGCAAAAACAGCTGATTTTTGACAAAAGAGATAACCCCCCCCCTATTACGTCATGCTTCAGAAATGTGGAAAATGGTCCGTTTTCAAATGTTTTATTTTTGAACGTCAGTTCACATTTGTAGGTGGATCATCAGTGTTAGAGCTAAAATTAGCATGTTTAAAGTGATTTTCATGCTTCCAGGGGCCCTAAACACAAGATTTATGGAATGGTTAAAAGTGCATGAAAATGGCCAATTTACTCACTCTGAGTTCTCAAAAAGGGTTTCTTCACCCCGGGAAGTTAATTAAATACCATTTGGAGGCATTTAATGTTCGAGCAAAAACTGCTGATTTTCGACAAAAGAGATAACACCCCCCCCCCATTACGTCATGCTTCAGAAATGTGGAAAATGGTCCGTTTTCAAATGTTTTATTTTTGAACGTCAGTTCACATTTGTAGGTGGATCATCAGTGTTAGAGCTAAAACTAGCATGTTTAAAGTGATTTTCATGCTTCCAGGGGCTCGGGAAGTGAATTAAATACTATTTGGAGGCATTTAATGTTCAAGCAAAAACAGCTGATTTTTGACAAAAGAGATAACACCCCCCCATTACGTCATGCTTCAGAAATGTGGAAAATGGTCCGTTTTCAAATGTTTTATTTTTGAACGTCAGTTCACATTTGTAGGTGGATCATCAGTGTTAGAGCTAAAATTAGCATGTTTAAAGTGATTTTCATGCTTCCAGGGGCCCTAAACACAAGATTTATGGAATGGTTAAAAGTGCATGAAAATGGCCAATTTACTCACTCTGAGTTCTCAAAAAGGGTTTCTTCACCCCGGGAAGTTAATTAAATACCATTTGGAGGCATTTAATGTTCGAGCAAAAACTGCTGATTTTCGACAAAAGAGATAACACCCCCCCATTACGTCATGCTTCAGAAATGTGGAAAATGGTCCGTTTTCAAATGTTTTATTTTTGAACGTCAGTTCACATTTGTAGGTGGATCATCAGTGTTAGAGCTAAAATTAGCATGTTTAAAGTGATTTTCATGCTTCCAGGTGCTCGGGAAGTGAATTAAATACTATTTGGAGGCATTTAATGTTCAAGCAAAAACAGCTGATTTTTGACAAAAGAGATAACACCCCCCCATTACGTCATGCTTCAGAAATGTGGAAAATGGTCCGTTTTCAAATGTTTTATTTTTGAACGTCAGTTCACATTTGTAGGTGGATCATCAGTGTTAGAGCTAAAATTAGCATGTTTAAAGTGATTTTCATGCTTCCAGGGGCCCTAAACACAAGATTTATGGAATGGTTAAAAGTGCATGAAAATGGCCAATTTACTCACTCTGAGTTCTCAAAAAGGGTTTCTTCACCCCGGGAAGTTAATTAAATACCATTTGGAGGCATTTAATGTTCAAGCAAAAACGGCTGATTTTCGACAAAAGAGATAACACCCCCCCCATTACGTCATGCTTCAGAAATGTGGAAAATGGTCCGTTTTCAAATGTTTTATTTTTGAACATCAGTTCACATTTGTAGGTGGATCATCAGTGTTAGAGCTAAAATTAGCATGTTTAAAGTGATTTTCATGCTTCCAGGGGCTCGGGAAGTGAATGAAATACTATTTGGAGGCATTTAATGTTCAATCAAAAACAGCTGATTTTTGACAAAAGAGATAACACCCCCCCATTACGTCATGCTTCAGAATGTGGAAAATGGTCCGTTTTCAAATGTTTTATTTTTGAACGTCAGTTCACATTTGTAGGTGGATCATCAGTGTTAGAGCTAAAATTAGCATGTTTAAAGTGATTTTCATGCTTCCAGGGGCCCTAAACACAAGATTTATGGAATGGTTAAAAGTGCATGAAAATGGCCAATTTACTCACTCTGAGTTCTCAAAAAGGGTTTCTTCACCCCGGGAAGTTAATTAAATACCATTTGGAGGCATTTAATGTTCGAGCAAAAACGGCTGATTTTCGACAAAAGAGATAACACCCCCCCATTACGTCATGCTTCAGAAATGTGGAAAATGGTCCGTTTTCAAATGTTTTATTTTTGAACGTCAGTTCACATTTGTAGGTGGATCATCAGTGTTAGAGCTAAAATTAGCATGTTTAAAGTGATTTTCATGCTTCCAGGGGCTCGGGAAGTGAATTAAATACTATTTGGAGGCATTTAATGTTCAATCAAAAACAGCTGATTTTTGACAAAAGAGATAACACCCCCCCATTACGTCATGCTTCAGAAATGTGGAAAATGGTCCGTTTTCAAATGTTTTATTTTTTAACGTCAGTTCACATTTGTAGGTGGATCATCAGTGTTAGAGCTAAAATTAGCATGTTTAAAGTGATTTTCATGCTTCCAGGGGCCCTAAACACAAGATTTATGGAATGGTTAAAAGTGCATGAAAATGGCCAATTTACTCACTCTGAGTTCTCAAAAAGGGTTTCTTCACCCCGGGAAGTTAATTAAATACCATTTGGAGGCATTTAATGTTCGAGCAAAAACGGCTGATTTTCGACAAAAGAGATAACACCCCCCCATTACGTCATGCTTCAGAAATGTGGAAAATGGTCCGTTTTCAAATGTTTTATTTTTGAACGTCAGTTCACATTTGTAGGTGGATCATCAGTGTTAGAGCTAAAATTAGCATGTTTAAAGCGATTTTCATGCTTCCAGGGGCTCGGGAAGTGAATTAAATACTATTTGGAGGCATTTAATGTTCAATCAAAAACAGCTGATTTTTGACAAAAGAGATAACACCCCCCCATTACGTCATGCTTCAGAAATGTGGAAAATGGTCCGTTTTCAAATGTTTTATTTTTGAACGTCAGTTCACATTTGTAGGTGGATCATCAGTGTTAGAGCTAAAATTAGCATGTTTAAAGTGATTTTCATGCTTCCAGGGGCCCTAAACACAAGATTTATGGAATGGTTAAAAGTGCATGAAAAAGGCCAATTTACTCACTCTGAGTTCTCAAAAAGGGTTTCTTCACCCCGGGAAGTTAATTAAATACCATTTGGAGGCATTTAATGTTCGAGCAGAAACGGCTGATTTTCGACAAAAGAGATAACACCCCCCCCATTACGTCATGCTTCAGAAATGTGGAAAATGGTCCGTTTTCAAATGTTTTATTTTTGAACATCAGTTCACATTTGTAGGTGGATCATCAGTGTTAGAGCTAAAATTAGCATGTTTAAAGTGATTTTCATGCTTCCAGGGGCTCGGGAAGTGAATTAAATACTATTTGGAGGCATTTAATGTTCAATCAAAAACAGCTGATTTTTGACAAAAGAGATAACACCCCCCCATTACGTCATGCTTCAGAAATGTGGAAAATGGTCCGTTTTAAAATGTTTTATTTTTGAATGTCAGTTCACATTTGTAGGTGGATCATCAGTGTTGGAGCTAAAATTAGCATGTTTAAAGTGATTTTCATGCTTCCAGGGGCCCTAAACACAAGATTTATGGAATGGTTAAAAGTGCATGAAAATGGCTAATTTACTCACTCTGAGTTCTCAAAAAGGGTTTCTTCACCCCGGGAAGTTAATTAAATACCATTTGGAGGCATTTAATGTTCGAGCAAAAACGGCTGATTTTCGACAAAAGAGATAACACCCCCCCATTACGTCATGCTTCAGAAATGTGGAAAATGGTCAGTTTTCAAATGTTTTATTTTTGAACGTCAGTTCACATTTGTAGGTGGATCATCAGTGTTAGAGCTAAAATTAGCATGTTTAAAGTGATTTTCATGCTTCCAGGGGCCCTAAACACAAGATTTATGGAATGGTTAAAAGTGCATGAAAATGGCCAATTTACTCACTCTGAGTTCTTAAAAAGGGTTTCTTCACCCCGGGAAGTTAATTAAATACCATTTGGAGGCATTTAATGTTTGAGCAAAAACTGCTGATTTTCGACAAAAGAGATAACACCCCCCCATTACGTCATGCTTCAGAAATGTGGAAAATGGTCCGTTTTCAAATGTTTTATTTTTGAACGTCAGTTCACATTTGTAGGTGGATCATCAGTGTTAGAGCTAAAATTAGCATGTTTAAAGTGATTTTCATGCTTCCAGGGGCTCGGGAAGTGAATTAAATACTATTTGGAGGCATTTAATGTTCAAGCAAAAACAGCTGATTTTTGACAAAAGAGATAACACCCCCCCATTACGTCATGCTTCAGAAATGTGGAAAATGGTCCGTTTTCAAATGTTTTATTTTTGAACGTCAGTTCACATTTGTAGGTGGATCATCAGTGTTAGAGCTAAAATTAGCATGTTTAAAGTGATTTTCATGCTTCCAGGGGCCCTAAACACAAGATTTATGGAATGGTTAAAAGTGCATGAAAATGGCCAATTTACTCACTCTGAGTTCTCAAAAAGGGTTTCTTCACCCCGGGAAGTTAATTAAATACCATTTGGAGGCATTTAATGTTCGAGCAAAAACTGCTGATTTTCGACAAAAGAGATAACACCCCCCCATTACGTCATGCTTCAGAAATGTGGAAAATGGTCCGTTTTCAAATGTTTTATTTTTGAACGTCAGTTCACATTTGTAGGTGGATCATCAGTGTTAGAGCTAAAATTAGCATGTTTAAAGTGATTTTCATGCTTCCAGGTGCTCGGGAAGTGAATTAAATACTATTTGGAGGCATTTAATGTTCAAGCAAAAACAGCTGATTTTTGACAAAAGAGATAACACCCCCCCATTACGTCATGCTTCAGAAATGTGGAAAATGGTCCGTTTTCAAATGTTTTATTTTTGAACGTCAGTTCACATTTGTAGGTGGATCATCAGTGTTAGAGCTAAAATTAGCATGTTTAAAGAGATTTTCATGCTTCCAGGGGCCCTAAACACAAGATTTATGGAATGGTTAAAAGTGCATGAAAATGGCCAATTTACTCACTCTGAGTTCTCAAAAAGGGTTTCTTCACCCCGGGAAGTTAATTAAATACCATTTGGAGGCATTTAATGTTCGAGCAAAAACGGCTGATTTTCAACAAAAGAGATAACACCCCCCCATTACGTCATGCTTCAGAAATGTGGAAAATGGTCCGTTTTCAAATGTTTTATTTTTGAACATCAGTTCACATTTGTAGGTGGATCATCAGTGTTAGAGCTAAAATTAGCATGTTTAAAGTGATTTTCATGCTTCCAGGGGCTCGGGAAGTGAATTAAATACTATTTGGAGGCATTTAATGTTCAAGCAAAAACAGCTGATTTTTGACAAAAGAGATAACACCCCCCCATTACGTCATGCTTCAGAAATGTGGAAAATGGTCAGTTTTCAAATGTTTTATTTTTGAACGTCAGTTCACATTTGTAGGTGGATCATCAGTGTTAGAGCTAAAATTAGCATGTTTAAAGTGATTTTCATGCTTCCAGGGGCCCTAAACACAAGATTTATGGAATGGTTAAAAGTGCATGAAAATGGCCAATTTACTCACTCTGAGTTCCCAAAAAGGGTTTCTTCACCCCGGGAAGTTAATTAAATACCATTTGGAGGCATTTAATGTTCGAGCAAAAACTGCTGATTTTCGACAAAAGAGATAACACCCCCCCATTACGTCATGCTTCAGAAATGTGGAAAATTGTCCGTTTTCAAATGTTTTATTTTTGAACGTCAGTTCACATTTGTAGGTGGATCATCAGTGTTAGAGCTAAAATTAGCATGTTTAAAGTGATTTTCATGCTTCCAGGGGCTCGGGAAGTGAATTAAATACTATTTGGAGGCATTTAATGTTCAAGCAAAAACAGCTGATTTTTGACAAAAGAGATAACACCCCCCCATTACGTCATGCTTCAGAAATGTGGAAAATGGTCCGTTTTCAAATGTTTTATTTTTGAACGTCAGTTCACATTTGTAGGTGGATCATCAGTGTTAGAGCTAAAATTAGCATGTTTAAAGTGATTTTCATGCTTCCTGGGGCCCTAAACACAAGATTTATGGAATGGTTAAAAGTGCATGAAAATGGCCAATTTACTCACTCTGAGTTCTCAAAAAGGGTTTCTTCACCCCGGGAAGTTAATTAAATACCATTTGGAGGCATTTAATGTTCGAGCAAAAACGGCTGATTTTCGACAAAAGAGATAACACCCCCCCATTACGTCATGCTTCAGAAATGTGGAAAATGGTCCGTTTTCAAATGTTTTATTTTTGAACATCAGTTCACATTTGTAGGTGGATCATCAGTGTTAGAGCTAAAATTAGCATGTTTAAAGTGATTTTCATGCTTCCAGGGGCTCGGGAAGTGAATTAAATACTATTTGGAGGCATTTAATGTTCAATCAAAAACAGCTGATTTTTGACAAAAGAGATAACACCCCCCCATTACGTCATGCTTCAGAAATGTGGAAAATGGTCCGTTTTCAAATGTTTTATTTTTGAACGTCAGTTCACATTTGTAGGTGGATCATCAGTGTTAGAGCTAAAATTAGCATGTTTAAAGTGATTTTCATGCTTCCAGGGGCCCTAAACACAAGATTTATGGAATGGTTAAAAGTGCATGAAAATGGCCAATTTACTCACTCTGAGTTCTCAAAAAGGGTTTCTTCACCCCGGGAAGTTAATTAAATACCATTTGGAGGCATTTAATGTTCGAGAAAAAACGTCTGATTTTCGACAAAAGAGATAACACCCCCCCATTACGTCATGCTTCAGAAATGTGGAAAATGGTCCGTTTTCAAATGTTTTATTTTTGAACATCAGTTCACATTTGTAGGCGGATCATCAGTGTTAGAGCTAAAATTAGCATGTTTAAAGTGATTTTCATGCTTCCAGGGGCTCAGGAAGTGAATTAAATACTATTTGGAGGCATTTAATGTTCAATCAAAAACAGCTGATTTTTGACAAAAGAGATAACACCCCCCCATTACGTCATGCTTCAGAAATGTGGAAAATGGTCCGTTTTCAAATGTTTTATTTTTGAACGTCAGTTCACATTTGTAGGTGGATCATCAGTGTTAGAGCTAAAATTTGCATGTTTAAAGTGATTTTCATGCTTCCAGGGGCCCTAAACACAAGATTTATGGAATGGTTAAAAGTGCATGAAAATGGCCAATTTACTCACTCTGAGTTCTCAAAAAGGGTTTCTTCACCCCGGGAAGTTAATTAAATACCATTTGGAGGCATTTAATGTTCGAGAAAAAACGTCTGATTTTCGACAAAAGAGATAACACCCCCCCATTACGTCATGCTTCAGAAATGTGGAAAATGGTCCGTTTTCAAATGTTTTATTTTTGAACATCAGTTCACATTTGTAGGCGGATCATCAGTGTTAGAGCTAAAATTAGCATGTTTAAAGTGATTTTCATGCTTCCAGGGGCTCAGGAAGTGAATTAAATACTATTTGGAGGCATTTAATGTTCAATCAAAAACAGCTGATTTTTGACAAAAGAGATAACACCCCCCCATTACGTCATGCTTCAGAAATGTGGAAAATGGTCCGTTTTCAAATGTTTTATTTTTGAACGTCAGTTCACATTTGTAGGTGGATCATCAGTGTTAGAGCTAAAATTTGCATGTTTAAAGTGATTTTCATGCTTCCAGGGGCCCTAAACACAAGATTTATGGAATGGTTAAAAGTGCATGAAAATGGCCAATTTACTCACTCTGAGTTCTCAAAAAGTGTTTCTTCACCCCGGGAAGTTAATTAAATACCATTTGGAGGCATTTAATGTTCAAGCAGAAACGGCTGATTTTCGACAAAAGAGATAACACCCCCCCCATTAAGTCATGCTTCAGAAATGTGGAAAATGGTCCGTTTTCAAATGTTTTATTTTGGAACGTCAGTTCACATTTGTAGGTGGATCATCAGTGTTAGAGCTAAAATTAGCATGTTTATAGTGATGTTCATGCTTCCAGGGGCTCGGGAAGTGAATTAAATACTATTTGGAGGCATTTAACGTTCAATCAAAAACAGCTGATTTTTGACAAAAGAGATAACACCCCCCCATTACGTCATGCTTCAGAAATGTGGAAAATGGTCCGTTTTCAAATGTTTTATTTTTGAACATCAGTTCACATTTGTAGGTGGATCATCAGTGTTAGAGCTAAAATTAGCATGTTTAAAGTGATTTTCATGCTTCCAGGGGCTCGGGAAGTGAATTAAATACTATTTGGAGGCATTTAATGTTCAAGCAAAAACAGCTGATTTTTGACAAAAGAGATAACACCCCCCCCATTACGTCATGCTTCAGAAATGTGGAAAATGGTCCGTTTTTAAATGTTTTATTTTTGAACGTCAGTTCACATTTGTAGGTGGATCATCAGTGTTAGAGCTAAAATTGGCATGTTTAAAGTGATTTTCATGCTTCCAGGGGCCCTAAACACAAGATTTATGGAATGGTTAAAAGTGCATGAAAATGGCCAATTTACTCACTCTGAGTTCTCAAAAAGGGTTTCTTCACCCCGGGAAGTTAATTAAATACCATTTGGAGGCATTTAATGTTCGAGCAAAAACTGCTGATTTTCGACAAAAGAGATAACACCCCCCTATTACGTCATGCTTCAGAAATGTGGAAAATGGTCCGTTTTCAAATGTTTTATTTTTGAACGTCAGTTCACATTTGTAGGTGGATCATCAGTGTTAGAGCTAAAATTAGCATGTTTAAAGTGATTTTCATGCTTCCAGGGGCTCGGGAAGTGAATTAAATACTATTTGGAGGCATTTAATGTTCAAGCAAAAACAGCTGATTTTTGACAAAAGAGATAACACCCCCCCATTACGTCATGCTTCAGAAATGTGGAAAATGGTCCGTTTTCAAATGTTTTATTTTTGAACGTCAGTTCACATTTGTAGGTGGATCATCAGTGTTAGAGCTAAAATTAGCATGTTTAAAGTGATTTTCATGCTTCCAGGGGCCCTAAACACAAGATTTATGGAATGGTTAAAAGTGCATGAAAATGGCCAATTTACTCACTCTGAGTTCTCAAAAAGGGTTTCTTCACCCCGGGAAGTTAATTAAATACCATTTGGAGGCATTTAATGTTCGAGCAAAAACTGCTGATTTTCGACAAAAGAGATAACACCCCCCCCATTACGTCATGCTTCAGAAATGTGGAAAATGGTCCGTTTTCAAATGTTTTATTTTTGAACGTCAGTTCACATTTGTAGGTGGATCATCAGTGTTAGAGCTAAAACTAGCATGTTTAAAGTGATTTTCATGCTTCCAGGGGCTCGGGAAGTGAATTAAATACTATTTGGAGGCATTTAATGTTCAAGCAAAAACAGCTGATTTTTGACAAAAGAGATAACACCCCCCCATTACGTCATGCTTCAGAAATGTGGAAAATGGTCCGTTTTCAAATGTTTTATTTTTGAACGTCAGTTCACATTTGTAGGTGGATCATCAGTGTTAGAGCTAAAATTAGCATGTTTAAAGTGATTTTCATGCTTCCAGGGGCCCTAAACACAAGATTTATGGAATGGTTAAAAGTGCATGAAAATGGCCAATTTACTCACTCTGAGTTCTCAAAAAGGGTTTCTTCACCCCGGGAAGTTAATTAAATACCATTTGGAGGCATTTAATGTTCGAGCAAAAACTGCTGATTTTCGACAAAAGAGATAACACCCCCCCATTACGTCATGCTTCAGAAATGTGGAAAATGGTCCGTTTTCAAATGTTTTATTTTTGAACGTCAGTTCACATTTGTAGGTGGATCATCAGTGTTAGAGCTAAAATTAGCATGTTTAAAGTGATTTTCATGCTTCCAGGTGCTCGGGAAGTGAATTAAATACTATTTGGAGGCATTTAATGTTCAAGCAAAAACAGCTGATTTTTGACAAAAGAGATAACACCCCCCCATTACGTCATGCTTCAGAAATGTGGAAAATGGTCCGTTTTCAAATGTTTTATTTTTGAACGTCAGTTCACATTTGTAGGTGGATCATCAGTGTTAGAGCTAAAATTAGCATGTTTAAAGTGATTTTCATGCTTCCAGGGGCCCTAAACACAAGATTTATGGAATGGTTAAAAGTGCATGAAAATGGCCAATTTACTCACTCTGAGTTCTCAAAAAGGGTTTCTTCACCCCGGGAAGTTAATTAAATACCATTTGGAGGCATTTAATGTTCGAGCAAAAACGGCTGATTTTCGACAAAAGAGATAACACCCCCCCATTACGTCATGCTTCAGAAATGTGGAAAATGGTCCGTTTTCAAATGTTTTATTTTTGAACGTCAGTTCACATTTGTAGGTGGATCATCAGTGTTAGAGCTAAAATTAGCATGTTTAAAGCGATTTTCATGCTTCCAGGGGCTCGGGAAGTGAATTAAATACTATTTGGAGGCATTTAATGTTCAATCAAAAACAGCTGATTTTTGACAAAAGAGATAACACCCCCCCATTACGTCATGCTTCAGAAATGTGGAAAATGGTCCGTTTTCAAATGTTTTATTTTTGAACGTCAGTTCACATTTGTAGGTGGATCATCAGTGTTAGAGCTAAAATTAGCATGTTTAAAGTGATTTTCATGCTTCCAGGGGCCCTAAACACAAGATTTATGGAATGGTTAAAAGTGCATGAAAAAGGCCAATTTACTCACTCTGAGTTCTCAAAAAGGGTTTCTTCACCCCGGGAAGTTAATTAAATACCATTTGGAGGCATTTAATGTTCGAGCAGAAACGGCTGATTTTCGACAAAAGAGATAACACCCCCCCCATTACGTCATGCTTCAGAAATGTGGAAAATGGTCCGTTTTCAAATGTTTTATTTTTGAACATCAGTTCACATTTGTAGGTGGATCATCAGTGTTAGAGCTAAAATTACCATGTTTAAAGTGATTTTCATGCTTCCAGGGGCTCGGGAAGTGAATTAAATACTATTTGGAGGCATTTAATGTTCAATCAAAAACAGCTGATTTTTGACAAAAGAGATAACACCCCCCCATTACGTCATGCTTCAGAAATGTGGAAAATGGTCCGTTTTAAAATGTTTTATTTTTGAATGTCAGTTCACATTTGTAGGTGGATCATCAGTGTTGGAGCTAAAATTAGCATGTTTAAAGTGATTTTCATGCTTCCAGGGGCCCTAAACACAAGATTTATGGAATGGTTAAAAGTGCATGAAAATGGCTAATTTACTCACTCTGAGTTCTCAAAAAGGGTTTCTTCACCCCGGGAAGTTAATTAAATACCATTTGGAGGCATTTAATGTTCGAGCAAAAACGGCTGATTTTCGACAAAAGAGATAACACCCCCCCATTACGTCATGCTTCAGAAATGTGGAAAATGGTCAGTTTTCAAATGTTTTATTTTTGAACGTCAGTTCACATTTGTAGGTGGATCATCAGTGTTAGAGCTAAAATTAGCATGTTTAAAGTGATTTTCATGCTTCCAGGGGCCCTAAACACAAGATTTATGGAATGGTTAAAAGTGCATGAAAATGGCCAATTTACTCACTCTGAGTTCTTAAAAAGGGTTTCTTCACCCCGGGAAGTTAATTAAATACCATTTGGAGGCATTTAATGTTTGAGCAAAAACTGCTGATTTTCGACAAAAGAGATAACACCCCCCCATTACGTCATGCTTCAGAAATGTGGAAAATGGTCCGTTTTCAAATGTTTTATTTTTGAACGTCAGTTCACATTTGTAGGTGGATCATCAGTGTTAGAGCTAAAATTAGCATGTTTAAAGTGATTTTCATGCTTCCAGGGGCTCGGGAAGTGAATTAAATACTATTTGGAGGCATTTAATGTTCAAGCAAAAACAGCTGATTTTTGACAAAAGAGATAACACCCCCCCATTACGTCATGCTTCAGAAATGTGGAAAATGGTCCGTTTTCAAATGTTTTATTTTTGAACGTCAGTTCACATTTGTAGGTGGATCATCAGTGTTAGAGCTAAAATTAGCATGTTTAAAGTGATTTTCATGCTTCCAGGGGCCCTAAACACAAGATTTATGGAATGGTTAAAAGTGCATGAAAATGGCCAATTTACTCACTCTGAGTTCTCAAAAAGGGTTTCTTCACCCCGGGAAGTTAATTAAATACCATTTGGAGGCATTTAATGTTCGAGCAAAAACTGCTGATTTTCGACAAAAGAGATAACACCCCCCCATTACGTCATGCTTCAGAAATGTGGAAAATGGTCCGTTTTCAAATGTTTTATTTTTGAACGTCAGTTCACATTTGTAGGTGGATCATCAGTGTTAGAGCTAAAATTAGCATGTTTAAAGTGATTTTCATGCTTCCAGGTGCTCGGGAAGTGAATTAAATACTATTTGGAGGCATTTAATGTTCAATCAAAAACAGCTAATTTTTGACAAAAGAGATAACACCCCCCCATTACGTCATGCTTCAGAAATGTGGAAAATGGTCCGTTTTCAAATGTTTTATTTTTGAACGTCAGTTCACATTTGTAGGTGGATCATCAGTGTTAGAGCTAAAATTAGCATGTTTAAAGAGATTTTCATGCTTCCAGGGGCCCTAAACACAAGATTTATGGAATGGTTAAAAGTGCATGAAAATGGCCAATTTACTCACTCTGAGTTCTCAAAAAGGGTTTCTTCACCCCGGGAAGTTAATTAAATACCATTTGGAGGCATTTAATGTTCGAGCAAAAACGGCTGATTTTCGACAAAAGAGATAACACCCCCCCATTACGTCATGCTTCAGAAATGTGGAAAATGGTCCGTTTTCAAATGTTTTATTTTTGAACATCAGTTCACATTTGTAGGTGGATCATCAGTGTTAGAGCTAAAATTAGCATGTTTAAAGTGATTTTCATGCTTCCAGGGGCTCGGGAAGTGAATGAAATACTATTTGGAGGCATTTAATGTTCAATCAAAAACAGCTGATTTTTGACAAAAGAGATAACACCCCCCCATTACGTCATGCTTCAGAAATGTGGAAAATGGTCCGTTTTCAAATGTTTTATTTTTGAACGTCAGTTCACATTTGTAGGTGGATCATCAGTGTTAGAGCTAAAATTAGCATGTTTAAAGTGATTTTCATGCTTCCAGGGGCCCTAAACACAAGATTTATGGAATGGTTAAAAGTGCATGAAAATGGCCAATTTACTCACTCTGAGTTCTCAAAAAGGGTTTCTTCACCCCGGGAAGTTAATTAAATACCATTTGGAGGCATTTAATGTTCGAGCAAAAACGGCTGATTTTCGACAAAAGAGATAACACCCCCCATTACGTCATGCTTCAGAAATGTGGAAAATGGTCCGTTTTCAAATGTTTTATTTTTGAACGTCAGTTCACATTTGTAGGTGGATCATCAGTGTTAGAGCTAAAATTAGCATGTTTAAAGTGATTTTCATGCTTCCAGGGGCTCGGGAAGTGAATTAAATACTATTTGGAGGCATTTAATGTTCAAGCAAAAACAGCTGATTTTTGACAAAAGAGATAACACCCCCCCAATACGTCATGCTTCAGAAATGTGGAAAATGGTCCGTTTTCAAATGTTTCATTTTTGAACGTCAGTTCACATTTGTAGGTGGATCATCAGTGTTAGAGCTAAAATTAGCATGTTTAAAGTGATTTTCATGCTTCCAGGGGCCCTAAACACAAGATTTATGGAATGGTTAAAAGTGCATGAAAATGGCCAATTTACTCACTCTGAGTTCTCAAAAAGGGTTTCTTCACCCCGGGAAGTTAATTAAATACCATTTGGAGGCATTTAATGTTCGAGCAAAAACGGCTGATTTTCGACAAAAGAGATAACACCCCCCCATTACGTCATGCTTCAGAAATGTGGAAAATGGTCCGTTTTCAAATGTTTTATTTTTGAACATCAGTTCACATTTGTAGGTGGATCATCAGTGTTAGAGCTAAAATTAGCATGTTTAAAGTGATTTTCATGCTTCCAGGGGCTCGGGAAGTGAATTAAATACTATTTGGAGGCATTTAATGTTCAATCAAAAACAGCTGATTTTTGACAAAAGAGATAACACCCCCCCCCATTACGTCATGCTTCAGAAATGTGGAAAATGGTCCGTTTTCAAATGTTTTATTTTTGAACGTCAGTTCACATTTGTAGGTGGATCATCAGTGTTAGAGCTAAAATTAGCATGTTTAAAGTGATTTTCATGCTTCCAGGGGCCCTAAACACAAGATTTATGGAATGGTTAAAAGTGCATGAAAATGGCTAATTTACTCACTCTGAGTTCTCAAAAAGGGTTTCTTCACCCCGGGAAGTTAATTAAATACCATTTGGAGGCATTTAATGTTCGAGCAAAAACGGCTGATTTTCGACAAAAGAGATAACACCCCCCCATTACGTCATGCTTCAGAAATGTGGAAAATGGTCCGTTTTCAAATGTTTTATTTTTGAACATCAGTTCACATTTGTAGGTGGATCATCAGTGTTAGAGCTAAAATTAGCATGTTTAAAGTGATTTTCATGCTTCCAGGGGCTCGGGAAGTGAATTAAATACTATTTGGAGGCATTTAATGTTCAATCAAAAACAGCTGATTTTTGACAAAAGAGATAACACCCCCCCCCATTACGTCATGCTTCAGAAATGTGGAAAATGGTCCGTTTTCAAATGTTTTATTTTTGAATGTCAGTTCACATTTGTAGGTGGATCATCAGTGTTGGAGCTAAAATTAGCATGTTTAAAGTGATTTTCATGCTTCCAGGGGCCCTAAACACAAGATTTATGGAATGGTTAAAAGTGCATGAAAATGGCTAATTTACTCACTCTGAGTTCTCAAAAAGGGTTTCTTCACCCCGGGAAGTTAATTAAATACCATTTGGAGGCATTTAATGTTCGAGCAAAAACGGCTGATTTTCGACAAAAGAGATAACACCCCCCCATTACGTCATGCTTCAGAAATGTGGAAAATGGTCAGTTTTCAAATGTTTTATTTTTGAACGTCAGTTCACATTTGTAGGTGGATCATCAGTGTTAGAGCTAAAATTAGCATGTTTAAAGTGATTTTCATGCTTCCAGGGGCCCTAAACACAAGATTTATGGAATGGTTAAAAGTGCATGAAAATGGCCAATTTACTCACTCTGAGTTCTTAAAAAGGGTTTCTTCACCCCGGGAAGTTAATTAAATACCATTTGGAGGCATTTAATGTTTGAGCAAAAACTGCTGATTTTCGACAAAAGAGATAACACCCCCCCATTACGTCATGCTTCAGAAATGTGGAAAATGGTCCGTTTTCAAATGTTTTATTTTTGAACGTCAGTTCACATTTGTAGGTGTACCATCAGTGTTAGAGCTAAAATTAGCATGTTTAAAGTGATTTTCATGCTTCCAGGGGCTCGGGAAGTGAATTAAATACTATTTGGAGGCATTTAATGTTCAAGCAAAAACAGCTGATTTTTGACAAAAGAGATAACACCCCCCCATTACGTCATGCTTCAGAAATGTGGAAAATGGTCCGTTTTCAAATGTTTTATTTTTGAACGTCAGTTCACATTTGTAGGTGGATCATCAGTGTTAGAGCTAAAATTAGCATGTTTAAAGTGATTTTCATGCTTCCAGGGGCCCTAAACACAAGATTTATGGAATGGTTAAAAGTGCATGAAAATGGCCAATTTACTCACTCTGAGTTCTCAAAAAGGGTTTCTTCACCCCGGGAAGTTAATTAAATACCATTTGGAGGCACTTAATGTTCGAGCAGAAACGGCTGATTTTCGACAAAAGAGATAACACCCCCCCATTACGTCATGCTTCAGAAATGTGGAAAATGGTCCGTTTTCAAATGTTTTATTTTTGAACGTCAGTTCACATTTGTAGGTGGATCATCAGTGTTAGAGCTAAAATTAGCATGTTTAAAGTGATTTTCATGCTTCCAGGGGCCCTAAACACAAGATTTATGGAATGGTTAAAAGTGCATGAAAATGGCCAATTTACTCACTCTGAGTTCTCAAAAAGGGTTTCTTCACCCCGGGAAGTTAATTAAATACCATTTGGAGGCATTTAATGTTCGAGCAAAAACAGCTGATTTTCGACAAAAGAGATAACACCCCCCCATTACGTCATGCTTCAGAAATGTGGAAAATGGTCCGTTTTCAAATGTTTTATTTTTGAACGTCAGTTCACATTTGTAGGTGGATCATCAGTGTTAGAGCTAAAATTAGCATGTTTAAAGTGATTTTCATGCTTCCAGGGGCTCGGGAAGTGAATTAAATACTATTTGGAGGCATTTAATGTTCAAGCAAAAACAGCTGATTTTTGACAAAAGAGATAACACCCCCCCATTACGTCATGCTTCAGAAATGTGGAAAATGGTCCGTTTTCAAATGTTTTATTTTTGAACGTCAGTTCACATTTGTAGGTGGATCATCAGTGTTAGAGCTAAAATTAGCATGTTTAAAGTGATTTTCATGCTTCCAGGAGCCCTAAACACAAGATTTATGGAATGGTTAAAAGTGCATGAAAATGGCCAATTTACTCACTCTGAGTTCTCAAAAAGGGTTTCTTCACCCCGGGAAGTTAATTAATTACCATTTGGAGGCATTTAATGTTCGAGCAAAAACTGCTGATTTTCGACAAAAGAGATAACACCCCCCCATTACGTCATGCTTCAGAAATGTGGAAAATGGTCCGTTTTCAAATGTTTTATTTTTGAACGTCAGTTCACATTTGTAGGTGGATCATCAGTGTTAGAGCTAAAATTAGCATGTTTAAAGTGATTTTCATGCTTCCAGGTGCTCGGGAAGTGAATTAAATACTATTTGGAGGCATTTAATGTTCAAGCAAAAACAGCTGATTTTTGACAAAAGAGATAACACCCCCCCATTACGTCATGCTTCAGAAATGTGGAAAATGGTCCGTTTTCAAATGTTTTATTTTTGAACGTCAGTTCACATTTGTAGGTGGATCATCAGTGTTAGAGCTAAAATTAGCATGTTTAAAGTGATTTTCATGCTTCCAGGGGCCCTAAACACAAGATTTATGGAATGGTTAAAAGTGCATGAAAATGGCCAATTTACTCACTCTGAGTTCTCAAAAAGGGTTTCTTCACCCCGGGAAGTTAATTAAATACCATTTGGAGGCATTTAATGTTCGAGCAAAAACGGCTGATTTTCGACAAAAGAGATAACACCCCCCCATTACGTCATGCTTCAGAAATGTGGAAAATGGTCCGTTTTCAAATGTTTTATTTTTGAACATCAGTTCACATTTGTAGGTGGATCATCAGTGTTAGAGCTAAAATTAGCATGTTTAAAGTGATTTTCATGCTTCCAGGGGCTCGGGAAGTGAATGAAATACTATTTGGAGGCATTTAATGTTCAATCAAAAACAGCTGATTTTTGACAAAAGAGATAACACCCCCCCCATTACGTCATGCTTCAGAAATGTGGAAAATGGTCCGTTTTCAAATGTTTTATTTTTGAACGTCAGTTCACATTTGTAGGTGGATCATCAGTGTTAGAGCTAAAATTAGCATGTTTAAAGTGATTTTCATGCTTCCAGGGGCCCTAAACACAAGATTTATGGAATGGTTAAAAGTGCATGAAAATGGCCAATTTACTCACTCTGAGTTCTCAAAAAGGGTTTCTTCACCCCGGGAAGTTAATTAAATACCATTTGGAGGCATTTAATGTTCGAGCAAAAACAGCTGATTTTCGACAAAAGAGATAACACCCCCCCATTACGTCATGCTTCAGAAATGTGGAAAATGGTCCGTTTTCAAATGTTTTATTTTTGAACGTCAGTTCACATTTGTAGGTGGATCATCAGTGTTAGAGCTAAAATTAGCATGTTTAAAGTGATTTTCATGCTTCCAGGGGCTCGGGAAGTGAATTAAATACTATTTGGAGGCATTTAATGTTCAAGCAAAAACAGCTGATTTTTGACAAAAGAGATAACACCCCCCCATTACGTCATGCTTCAGAAATGTGGAAAATGGTCCGTTTTCAAATGTTTTATTTTTGAACGTCAGTTCACATTTGTAGGTGGATCATCAGTGTTAGAGCTAAAATTAGCATGTTTAAAGTGATTTTCATGCTTCCAGGAGCCCTAAACACAAGATTTATGGAATGGTTAAAAGTGCATGAAAATGGCCAATTTACTCACTCTGAGTTCTCAAAAAGGGTTTCTTCACCCCGGGAAGTTAATTAATTACCATTTGGAGGCATTTAATGTTCGAGCAAAAACTGCTGATTTTCGACAAAAGAGATAACACCCCCCCATTACGTCATGCTTCAGAAATGTGGAAAATGGTCCGTTTTCAAATGTTTTATTTTTGAACGTCAGTTCACATTTGTAGGTGGATCATCAGTGTTAGAGCTAAAATTAGCATGTTTAAAGTGATTTTCATGCTTCCAGGTGCTCGGGAAGTGAATTAAATACTATTTGGAGGCATTTAATGTTCAAGCAAAAACAGCTGATTTTTGACAAAAGAGATAACACCCCCCCATTACGTCATGCTTCAGAAATGTGGAAAATGGTCCGTTTTCAAATGTTTTATTTTTGAACGTCAGTTCACATTTGTAAGTGGATCATCAGTGTTAGAGCTAAAATTAGCATGTTTAAAGTGATTTTCATGCTTCCAGGGGCCCTAAACACAAGATTTATGGAATGGTTAAAAGTGCATGAAAATGGCCAATTTACTCACTCTGAGTTCTCAAAAAGGGTTTCTTCACCCCGGGAAGTTAATTAAATACCATTTGGAGGCATTTAATGTTCGAGCAAAAACGGCTGATTTTCGACAAAAGAGATAACACCCCCCCATTACGTCATGCTTCAGAAATGTGGAAAATGGTCCGTTTTCAAATGTTTTATTTTTGAACATCAGTTCACATTTGTAGGTGGATCATCAGTGTTAGAGCTAAAATTAGCATGTTTAAAGTGATTTTCATGCTTCCAGGGGCTCGGGAAGTGAATGAAATACTATTTGGAGGCATTTAATGTTCAATCAAAAACAGCTGATTTTTGACAAAAGAGATAACACCCCCCCATTACGTCATGCTTCAGAAATGTGGAAAATGGTCCGTTTTCAAATGTTTTATTTTTGAACGTCAGTTCACATTTGTAGGTGGATCATCAGTGTTAGAGCTAAAATTAGCATGTTTAAAGTGATTTTCATGCTTCCAGGGGCCCTAAACACAAGATTTATGGAATGGTTAAAAGTGCATGAAAATGGCCAATTTACTCACTCTGAGTTCTCAAAAAGGGTTTCTTCACCCCGGGAAGTTAATTAAATACCATTTGGAGGCATTTAATGTTCGAGCAAAAACGGCTGATTTTCGACAAAAGAGATAACACCCCCCCATTACGTCATGCTTCAGAAATGTGGAAAATGGTCCGTTTTCAAATGTTTTATTTTTGAACGTCAGTTCACATTTGTAGGTGGATCATCAGTGTTAGAGCTAAAATTAGCATGTTTAAAGCGATTTTCATGCTTCCAGGGGCTCGGGAAGTGAATTAAATACTATTTGGAGGCATTTAATGTTCAATCAAAAACAGCTGATTTTTGACAAAAGAGATAACACCCCCCCATTACGTCATGCTTCAGAAATGTGGAAAATGGTCCGTTTTCAAATGTTTTATTTTTTAACGTCAGTTCACATTTGTAGGTGGATCATCAGTGTTAGAGCTAAAATTAGCATGTTTAAAGTGATTTTCATGCTTCCAGGGGCCCTAAACACAAGATTTATGGAATGGTTAAAAGTGCATGAAAATGGCCAATTTACTCACTCTGAGTTCTCAAAAAGTGTTTCTTCACCCCGGGAAGTTAATTAAATACCATTTGGAGGCATTTAATGTTCGAGCAGAAACGGCTGATTTTCGACAAAAGAGATAACACCCCCCCCATTACGTCATGCTTCAGAAATGTGGAAAATGGTCCGTTTTCAAATGTTTTATTTTTGAACATCAGTTCACATTTGTAGGTGGATCATCAGTGTTAGAGCTAAAATTAGCATGTTTAAAGTGATTTTCATGCTTCCAGGGGCTCGGGAAGTGAATTAAATACTATTTGGAGGCATTTAATGTTCAATCAAAAACAGCTGATTTTTGACAAAAGAGATAACACCCCCCCATTACGTCATGCTTCAGAAATGTGGAAAATGGTCCGTTTTAAAATGTTTTATTTTTGAATGTCAGTTCACATTTGTAGGTGGATCATCAGTGTTGGAGCTAAAATTAGCATGTTTAAAGTGATTTTCATGCTTCCAGGGGCCCTAAACACAAGATTTATGGAATGGTTAAAAGTGCATGAAAATGGCTAATTTACTCACTCTGAGTTCTCAAAAAGGGTTTCTTCACCCCGGGAAGTTAATTAAATACCATTTGGAGGCATTTAATGTTCGAGCAAAAACGGCTGATTTTCGACAAAAGAGATAACACCCCCCCATTACGTCATGCTTCAGAAATGTGGAAAATGGTCAGTTTTCAAATGTTTTATTTTTGAACGTCAGTTCACATTTGTAGGTGGATCATCAGTGTTAGAGCTAAAATTAGCATGTTTAAAGTGATTTTCATGCTTCCAGGGGCCCTAAACACAAGATTTATGGAATGGTTAAAAGTGCATGAAAATGGCCAATTTACTCACTCTGAGTTCTTAAAAAGGGTTTCTTCACCCCGGGAAGTTAATTAAATACCATTTGGAGGCATTTAATGTTTGAGCAAAAACTGCTGATTTTCGACAAAAGAGATAACACCCCCCCATTACGTCATGCTTCAGAAATGTGGAAAATGGTCCGTTTTCAAATGTTTTATTTTTGAACGTCAGTTCACATTTGTAGGTGGATCATCAGTGTTAGAGCTAAAATTAGCATGTTTAAAGTGATTTTCATGCTTCCAGGGGCTCGGGAAGTGAATTAAATACTATTTGGAGGCATTTAATGTTCAAGCAAAAACAGCTGATTTTTGACAAAAGAGATAACACCCCCCCATTACGTCATGCTTCAGAAATGTGGAAAATGGTCCGTTTTCAAATGTTTTATTTTTGAACGTCAGTTCACATTTGTAGGTGGATCATCAGTGTTAGAGCTAAAATTAGCATGTTTAAAGTGATTTTCATGCTTCCAGGGGCCCTAAACACAAGATTTATGGAATGGTTAAAAGTGCATGAAAATGGCCAATTTACTCACTCTGAGTTCTCAAAAAGGGTTTCTTCACCCCGGGAAGTTAATTAAATACCATTTGGAGGCATTTAATGTTCGAGCAAAAACTGCTGATTTTCGACAAAAGAGATAACACCCCCCCATTACGTCATGCTTCAGAAATGTGGAAAATGGTCCGTTTTCAAATGTTTTATTTTTGAACGTCAGTTCACATTTGTAGGTGGATCATCAGTGTTAGAGCTAAAATTAGCATGTTTAAAGTGATTTTCATGCTTCCAGGTGCTCGGGAAGTGAATTAAATACTATTTGGAGGCATTTAATGTTCAAGCAAAAACAGCTGATTTTTGACAAAAGAGATAACACCCCCCCATTACGTCATGCTTCAGAAATGTGGAAAATGGTCCGTTTTCAAATGTTTTATTTTTGAACGTCAGTTCACATTTGTAGGTGGATCATCAGTGTTAGAGCTAAAATTAGCATGTTTAAAGTGATTTTCATGCTTCCAGGGGCCCTAAACACAAGATTTATGGAATGGTTAAAAGTGCATGAAAATGGCCAATTTACTCACTCTGAGTTCTCAAAAAGGGTTTCTTCACCCCGGGAAGTTAATTAAATACCATTTGGAGGCATTTAATGTTCGAGCAGAAACGGCTGATTTTCGACAAAAGAGATAACACCCCCCCATTACGTCATGCTTCAGAAATGTGGAAAATGGTCCGTTTTCAAATGTTTTATTTTTGAACGTCAGTTCACATTTGTAGGTGGATCATCAGTGTTAGAGCTAAAATTAGCATGTTTAAAGTGATTTTCATGCTTCCAGGGGCCCTAAACACAAGATTTATGGAATGGTTAAAAGTGCACGAAAATGGCCAATTTACTCACTCTGAGTTCTCAAAAAGGGTTTCTTCACCCCGGGAAGTTAATTAAATACCATTTGGAGGCATTTAATGTTCGAGCAAAAACAGCTGATTTTCGACAAAAGAGATAACACCCCCCCATTACGTCATGCTTCAGAAATGTGGAAAATGGTCCGTTTTCAAATGTTTTATTTTTGAACGTCAGTTCACATTTGTAGGTGGATCATCAGTGTTAGAGCTAAAATTAGCATGTTTAAAGTGATTTTCATGCTTCCAGGGGCTCGGGAAGTGAATTAAATACTATTTGGAGGCATTTAATGTTCAAGCAAAAACAGCTGATTTTTGACAAAAGAGATAACACCCCCCCATTACGTCATGCTTCAGAAATGTGGAAAATGGTCTGTTTTCAAATGTTTTATTTTTGAACGTCAGTTCACATTTGTAGGTGGATCATCAGTGTTAGAGCTAAAATTAGCATGTTTAAAGTGATTTTCATGCTTCCAGGAGCCCTAAACACAAGATTTATGGAATGGTTAAAAGTGCATGAAAATGGCCAATTTACTCACTCTGAGTTCTCAAAAAGGGTTTCTTCACCCCGGGAAGTTAATTAATTACCATTTGGAGGCATTTAATGTTCGAGCAAAAACTGCTGATTTTCGACAAAAGAGATAACACCCCCCCATTACGTCATGCTTCAGAAATGTGGAAAATGGTCCGTTTTCAAATGTTTTATTTTTGAACGTCAGTTCACATTTGTAGGTGGATCATCAGTGTTAGAGCTAAAATTAGCATGTTTAAAGTGATTTTCATGCTTCCAGGTGCTCGGGAAGTGAATTAAATACTATTTGGAGGCATTTAATGTTCAAGCAAAAACAGCTGATTTTTGACAAAAGAGATAACACCCCCCCATTACGTCATGCTTCAGAAATGTGGAAAATGGTCCGTTTTCAAATGTTTTATTTTTGAACGTCAGTTCACATTTGTAGGTGGATCATCAGTGTTAGAGCTAAAATTAGCATGTTTAAAGTGATTTTCATGCTTCCAGGGGCCCTAAACACAAGATTTATGGAATGGTTAAAAGTGCATGAAAATGGCCAATTTACTCACTCTGAGTTCTCAAAAAGGGTTTCTTCACCCCGGGAAGTTAATTAAATACCATTTGGAGGCATTTAATGTTCGAGCAAAAACGGCTGATTTTTGACAAAAGAGATAACACCCCCCCATTACGTCATGCTTCAGAAATGTGGAAAATGGTCCGTTTTCAAATGTTTTATTTTTGAACATCAGTTCACATTTGTAGGTGGATCATCAGTGTTAGAGCTAAAATTAGCATGTTTAAAGTGATTTTCATGCTTCCAGGGGCTCGGGAAGTGACTGAAATACTATTTGGAGGCATTTAATGTTCAATCAAAAACAGCTGATTTTTGACAAAAGAGATAACACCCCCCCCATTACGTCATGCTTCAGAAATGTGGAAAATGGTCCGTTTTCAAATGTTTTATTTTTGAACGTCAGTTCACATTTGTAGGTGGATCATCAGTGTTAGAGCTAAAATTAGCATGTTTAAAGTGATTTTCATGCTTCCAGGGGCCCTAAACACAAGATTTATGGAATGGTTAAAAGTGCATGAAAATGGCCAATTTACTCACTCTGAGTTCTCAAAAAGGGTTTCTTCACCCCGGGAAGTTAATTAAATACCATTTGGAGGCATTTAATGTTCGAGCAAAAACGGCTGATTTTCGACAAAAGAGATAACACCCCCCCATTACGTCATGCTTCAGAAATGTGGAAAATGGTCCGTTTTCAAATGTTTTATTTTTGAACGTCAGTTCACATTTGTAGGTGGATCATCAGTGTTAGAGCTAAAATTAGCATGTTTAAAGCGATTTTCATGCTTCCAGTGGCTCGGGAAGTGAATTAAATACTATTTGGAGGCATTTAATGTTCAATCAAAAACAGCTGATTTTTGACAAAAGAGATAACACCCCCCCATTACGTCATGCTTCAGAAATGTGGAAAATGGTCCGTTTTCAAATGTTTTATTTTTTAACGTCAGTTCACATTTGTAGGTGGATCATCAGTGTTAGAGCTAAAATTAGCATGTTTAAAGTGATTTTCATGCTTCCAGGGGCCCTAAACACAAGATTAATGGAATGGTTAAAAGTGCATGAAAATGGCCAATTTACTCACTCTGAGTTCTCAAAAAGGGTTTCTTCACCCCGGGAAGTTAATTAAATACCATTTGGAGGCATTTAATGTTCGAGCAGAAACGGCTGATTTTCGACAAAAGAGATAACACCCCCCCCATTACGTCATGCTTCAGAAATGTGGAAAATGGTCCGTTTTCAAATGTTTTATTTTTGAACATCAGTTCACATTTGTAGGTGGATCATCAGTGTTAGAGCTAAAATTAGCATGTTTAAAGTGATTTTCATGCTTCCAGGGGCTCGGGAAGTGAATTAAATACTATTTGGAGGCATTTAATGTTCAATCAAAAACAGCTGATTTTTGACAAAAGAGATAACACCCCCCCATTACGTCATGCTTCAGAAATGTGGAAAATGGTCCGTTTTAAAATGTTTTATTTTTGAATGTCAGTTCACATTTGTAGGTGGATCATCAGTGTTGGAGCTAAAATTAGCATGTTTAAAGTGATTTTCATGCTTCCAGGGGCCCTAAACACAAGATTTATGGAATGGTTAAAAGTGCATGAAAATGGCTAATTTACTCACTCTGAGTTCTCAAAAAGGGTTTCTTCACCCCGGGAAGTTAATTAAATACCATTTGGAGGCATTTAATGTTCGAGCAAAAACGGCTGATTTTCGACAAAAGAGATAACACCCCCCCATTACGTCATGTTTCAGAAATGTGGAAAATGGTCAGTTTTCAAATGTTTTATTTTTGAACGTCAGTTCACATTTGTAGGTGGATCATCAGTGTTAGAGCTAAAATTAGCATGTTTAAAGTGATTTTCATTCTTCCAGGGGCCCTAAACACAAGATTTATGGAATGGTTAAAAGTGCATGAAAATGGCCAATTTACTCACTCTGAGTTCTTAAAAAGGGTTTCTTCACCCCGGGAAGTTAATTAAATACCATTTGGAGGCATTTAATGTTTGAGCAAAAACTGCTGATTTTCGACAAAAGAGATAACACCCCCCATTACGTCATGCTTCAGAAATGTGGAAAATGGTCCGTTTTCAAATGTTTTATTTTTGAACGTCAGTTCACATTTGTAGGTGGATCATCAGTGTTAGAGCTAAAATTAGCATGTTTAAAGTGATTTTCATGCTTCCAGGGGCTCGGGAAGTGAATTAAATACTATTTGGAGGCATTTAATGTTCAAGCAAAAACAGCTGATTTTTGACAAAAGAGATAACACCCCCCCATTACGTCATGCTTCAGAAATGTGGAAAATGGTCCGTTTTCAAATGTTTTATTTTTGAACGTCAGTTCACATTTGTAGGTGGATCATCAGTGTTAGAGCTAAAATTAGCATGTTTAAAGTGATTTTCATGCTTCCAGGGGCCCTAAACACAAGATTTATGGAATGGTTAAAAGTGCATGAAAATGGCCAATTTACTCACTCTGAGTTCTCAAAAAGGGTTTCTTCACCCCGGGAAGTTAATTAAATACCATTTGGAGGCATTTAATGTTCGAGCAAAAACTGCTGATTTTCGACAAAAGAGATAACACCCCCCCATTACGTCATGCTTCAGAAATGTGGAAAATGGTCCGTTTTCAAATGTTTTATTTTTGAACGTCAGTTCACATTTGTAGGTGGATCATCAGTGTTAGAGCTAAAATTAGCATGTTTAAAGTGATTTTCATGCTTCCAGGTGCTCGGGAAGTGAATTAAATACTATTTGGAGGCATTTAATGTTCAAGCAAAAACAGCTGATTTTTGACAAAAGAGATAACACCCCCCCATTACGTCATGCTTCAGAAATGTGGAAAATGGTCCGTTTTCAAATGTTTTATTTTTGAACGTCAGTTCACATTTGTAGGTGGATCATCAGTGTTAGAGCTAAAATTAGCATGTTTAAAGAGATTTTCATGCTTCCAGGGGCCCTAAACACAAGATTTATGGAATGGTTAAAAGTGCATGAAAATGGCCAATTTACTCACTCTGAGTTCTCAAAAAGGGTTTCTTCACCCCGGGAAGTTAATTAAATACCATTTGGAGGCATTTAATGTTCGAGCAAAAACGGCTGATTTTCGACAAAAGAGATAACACCCCCCCATTACGTCATGCTTCAGAAATGTGGAAAATGGTCCGTTTTCAAATGTTTTATTTTTGAACATCAGTTCACATTTGTAGGTGGATCATCAGTGTTAGAGCTAAAATTAGCATGTTTAAAGTGATTTTCATGCTTCCAGGGGCTCGGGAAGTGAATGAAATACTATTTGGAGGCATTTAATGTTCAATCAAAAACAGCTGATTTTTGACAAAAGAGATAACACCCCCCCATTACGTCATGCTTCAGAAATGTGGAAAATGGTCCGTTTTCAAATGTTTTATTTTTGAACGTCAGTTCACATTTGTAGGTGGATCATCAGTGTTAGAGCTAAAATTAGCATGTTTAAAGTGATTTTCATGCTTCCAGGGGCCCTAAACACAAGATTTATGGAATGGTTAAAAGTGCATGAAAATGGCCAATTTACTCACTCTGAGTTCTCAAAAAGGGTTTCTTCACCCCGGGAAGTTAATTAAATACCATTTGGAGGCATTTAATGTTCGAGCAAAAACGGCTGATTTTCGACAAAAGAGATAACACCCCCCATTACGTCATGCTTCAGAAATGTGGAAAATGGTCCGTTTTCAAATGTTTTATTTTTGAACGTCAGTTCACATTTGTAGGTGGATCATCAGTGTTAGAGCTAAAATTAGCATGTTTAAAGTGATTTTCATGCTTCCAGGGGCTCGGGAAGTGAATTAACTACTATTTGGAGGCATTTAATGTTCAAGCAAAAACAGCTGATTTTTGACAAAAGAGATAACACCCCCCCATTACGTCATGCTTCAGAAATGTGGAAAATGGTCCGTTTTCAAATGTTTTATTTTTGAACGTCAGTTCACATTTGTAGGTGGATCATCAGTGTTAGAGCTAAAATTAGCATGTTTAAAGTGATTTTCATGCTTCCAGGGGCCCTAAACACAAGATTTATGGAATGGTTAAAAGTGCATGAAAATGGCCAATTTACTCACTCTGAGTTCTCAAAAAGGGTTTCTTCACCCCGGGAAGTTACTTAAATACCATTTGGAGGCATTTAATGTTCGAGCAAAAACGGCTGATTTTCGACAAAAGAGATAACACCCCCCCATTACGTCATGCTTCAGAAATGTGGAAAATGGTCCGTTTTCAAATGTTTTATTTTTGAACATCAGTTCACATTTGTAGGTGGATCATCAGTGTTAGAGCTAAAATTAGCATGTTTAAAGTGATTTTCATGCTTCCAGGGGCTCGGGAAGTGAATTAAATACTATTTGGAGGCATTTAATGTTCAATCAAAAACAGCTGATTTTTGACAAAAGAGATAACACCCCCCCCCCATTACGTCATGCTTCAGAAATGTGGAAAATGGTCCGTTTTCAAATGTTTTATTTTTTAACGTCAGTTCACATTTGTAGGTGGATCATCAGTGTTAGAGCTAAAATTAGCATGTTTAAAGTGATTTTCATGCTTCCAGGGGCCCTAAACACAAGATTTATGGAATGGTTAAAAGTGCATGAAAATGGCCAATTTACTCACTCTGAGTTCTCAAAAAGGGTTTCTTCACCCCGGGAAGTTAATTAAATACCATTTGGAGGCATTTAATGTTCGAGCAAAAACGGCTGATTTTCGACAAAAGAGATAACACCCCCCCATTACGTCATGCTTCAGAAATGTGGAAAATGGTCCGTTTTCAAATGTTTTATTTTTGAACGTCAGTTCACATTTGTAGGTGGATCATCAGTGTTAGAGCTAAAATTAGCATGTTTAAAGCGATTTTCATGCTTCCAGGGGCTCGGGAAGTGAATTAAATACTATTTGGAGGCATTTAATGTTCAATCAAAAACAGCTGATTTTTGACAAAAGAGATAACACCCCCCCATTACGTCATGCTTCAGAAATGTGGAAAATGGTCCGTTTTCAAATGTTTTATTTTTGAACGTCAGTTCACATTTGTAGGTGGATCATCAGTGTTAGAGCTAAAATTAGCATGTTTAAAGTGATTTTCATGCTTCCAGGGGCCCTAAACACAAGATTTATGGAATGGTTAAAAGTGCATGAAAATGGCCAATTTACTAAGTGTGGGCGGCCAGCTACGCTCCGTCTGCGGAGTGTGCGTAGTGCCGCCTACTCCGCATTTTGCGGAGCTGGCGGAGCCAGGCGGCACTACGCACGCTCCGCAGACGGAGCGTAGCTGGCCGCCACCCGCCTCCCTCCCGCCCTCCCTAAATACTTTAAAATAAAGGAACACAATCATTTTAAAAGCACTTACCTTGCCGCCGCTGGCCGCCGCGTTCCCCGGGGCTTCTTATCTTCCGTCTTCCGTATTTTTCAATAATGCGCATGCGCGGGCGGCCGCGCATGCGCATTTTCACGTGAAAATGCGCATGCGCGGCCGCCCGCGCATGCGCATTATTGAAAAATACGGAAGACGGAAGATAAGGAGCCCCGGGGAACGCGGCGGCAAGGTAAGTGCTTTTAAAATGATTGTGTTCCTTTATTTTAAAGTATTTAGGGAGGGCGGGAGGGAGGCGGGTGGCGGGGCTGGCGGCCAGTGGTTTTGCGGAGTGGGGCTACGCGGAGTGCGGAGGTGGGCGTAGTTTCTCGCCCACTTCGCGTAGCTCCGCGAAGCCCCACTCCGCAAACTCCGCCCAGGGTTACAATTTACTCACTCTGAGTTCTCAAAAAGGGTTTCTTCACCCCGGGAAGTTAATTAAATACCATTTGGAGGCATTTAATGTTCGAGCAGAAACGGCTGATTTTCGACAAAAGAGATAACACCCCCCCACTACGTCATGCTTCAGAAATGTGGAAAATGGTACGTTTTCAAATGTTTTGTTTTTTGAACGTCAGTTCACATTTGTAGGTGGATCATCAGTGTTAGAGCTAAAATTAGCATGTTTAAAGTGATTTTCATGCTTCCAGGGGCTCGGGAAGTGAATTAAATACTATTTGGAGGCATTTAATGTTCAATCAAAAACAGCTGATTTTTGACAAAAGAGATAACACCCCCCCATTACGTCATGCTTCAGAAATGTGGAAAATGGTCCGTTTTAAAATGTTTTATTTTTGAATGTCAGTTCACATTTGTAGGTGGATCATCAGTGTTGGAGCTAAAATTAGCATGTTTAAAGTGATTTTCATGCTTCCAGGGGCCCTAAACACAAGATTTATGGAATGGTTAAAAGTGCATGAAAATGGCTAATTTACTCACTCTGAGTTCTCAAAAAGGGTTTCTTCACCCCGGGAAGTTAATTAAATACCATTTGGAGGCATTTAATGTTCGAGCAAAAACGGCTGATTTTCGACAAAAGAGATAACACCCCCCCATTACGTCATGCTTCAGAAATGTGGAAAATGGTCAGTTTTCAAATGTTTTATTTTTGAACGTCAGTTCACATTTGTAGGTGGATCATCAGTGTTAGAGCTAAAATTAGCATGTTTAAAGTGATTTTCATGCTTCCAGGGGCCCTAAACACAAGATTTATGGAATGGTTAAAAGTGCATGAAAATGGCCAATTTACTCACTCTGAGTTCTTAAAAAGGGTTTCTTCACCCCGGGAAGTTAATTAAATACCATTTGGAGGCATTTAATGTTTGAGCAAAAACTGCTGATTTTCGACAAAAGAGATAACACCCCCCCATTACGTCATGCTTCAGAAATGTGGAAAATGGTCCGTTTTCAAATGTTTTATTTTTGAACGTCAGTTCACATTTGTAGGTGTATCATCAGTGTTAGAGCTAAAATTAGCATGTTTAAAGTGATTTTCATGCTTCCAGGGGCTCGGGAAGTGAATTAAATACTATTTGGAGGCATTTAATGTTCAAGCAAAAACAGCTGATTTTTGACAAAAGAGATAACACCCCCCCATTACGTCATGCTTCAGAAATGTGGAAAATGGTCCGTTTTCAAATGTTTTATTTTTGAACGTCAGTTCACATTTGTAGGTGGATCATCAGTGTTAGAGCTAAAATTAGCATGTTTAAAGTGATTTTCATGCTTCCAGGGGCCCTAAACACAAGATTTATGGAATGGTTAAAAGTGCATGAAAATGGCCAATTTACTCACTCTGAGTTCTCAAAAAGGGTTTCTTCACCCCGGGGAGTTAATTAAATACCATTTGGAGGCATTTAATGTTCGAGCAGAAACGGCTGATTTTCGACAAAAGAGATAACACCCCCCCATTACGTCATGCTTCAGAAATGTGGAAAATGGTCCGTTTTCAAATGTTTTATTTTTGAACGTCAGTTCACATTTGTAGGTGGATCATCAGTGTTAGAGCTAAAATTAGCATGTTTAAAGTGATTTTCATGCTTCCAGGGGCCCTAAACACAAGATTTATGGAATGGTTAAAAGTGCATGAAAATGGCCAATTTACTCACTCTGAGTTCTCAAAAAGGGTTTCTTCACCCCGGGAAGTTAATTAAATACCATTTGGAGGCATTTAATGTTCGAGCAAAAACGGCTGATTTTCGACAAAAGAGATAACACCCCCCCATTACGTCATGCTTCAGAAATGTGGAAAATGGTCCGTTTTCAAATGTTTTATTTTTGAACGTCAGTTCACATTTGTAGGTGGATCATCAGTGTTAGAGCTAAAATTAGCATGTTTAAAGTGATTTTCATGCTTCCAGGGGCTCGGGAAGTGAATTAAATACTATTTGGAGGCATTTAATGTTCAAGCAAAAACAGCTGATTTTTGACAAAAGAGATAACACCCCCCCATTACGTCATGCTTCAGAAATGTGGAAAATTGTCCGTTTTCAAATGTTTTATTTTTGAACGTCAGTTCACATTTGTAGGTGGATCATCAGTGTTAGAGCTAAAATTAGCATGTTTAAAGTGATTTTCATGCTTCCAGGGGCCCTAAACACAAGATTTATGGAATGGTTAAAAGTGCATGAAAATGGCCAATTTACTCACTCTGAGTTCTCAAAAAGGGTTTCTTCACCCCGGGAAGTTAATTAAGTACCATTTGGAGGCATTTAATGTTCGAGCAAAAACGGCTGATTTTCGACAAAAGAGATAACACCCCCCCATTACGTCATGCTTCAGAAATGTGGAAAATGGTCCGTTTTCAAATGTTTTATTTTTGAACATCAGTTCACATTTGTAGGTGGATCATCAGTGTTAGAGCTAAAATTAGCATGTTTAAAGTGATTTTCATGCTTCCAGGGGCTCGGGAAAGGAATTAAATACTATTTGGAGGCATTTAATGTTCAATCAAAAACAGCTGATTTTTGACAAAAGAGATAACACCCCCCCATTACGTCATGCTTCAGAAATGTGGAAAATGGTCCGTTTTCAAATGTTTTATTTTTTAACGTCAGTTCACATTTGTAGGTGGATCATCAGTGTTAGAGCTAAAATTAGCATGTTTAAAGTGATTTTCATGCTTCCAGGGGCCCTAGACACAAGATTTATGGAATGGTTAAAAGTGCATGAAAATGGCCAATTTACTCACTCTGAGTTCTCAAAAAGGGTTTCTTCACCCCGGGAAGTTAATTAAATACCATTTGGAGGCATTTAATGTTCGAGCAAAAACGGCTGATTTTCGACAAAAGAGATAACACCCCCCCATTACGTCATGCTTCAGAAATGTGGAAAATGGTCCGTTTTCAAATGTTTTATTTTTGAACGTCCGTTCACATTTGTAGGTGGATCATCAGTGTTAGAGCTAAAATTAGCATGTTTAAAGCGATTTCCATGCTTCCAGGGGCTCGGGAAGTGAATTAAATACTATTTGGAGGCATTTAATGTTCAATCAAAAACAGCTGATTTTTGACAAAAGAGATAACACCCCCCCATTACGTCATGCTTCAGAAATGTGGAAAATGGTCCGTTTTCAAATGTTTTATTTTTGAACGTCAGTTCACATTTGTAGGTGGATCATCAGTGTTAGAGCTAAAATTAGCATGTTTAAAGTGATTTTCATGCTTCCAGGGGCCCTAAACACAAGATTTATGGAATGGTTAAAAGTGCATGAAAAAGGCCAATTTACTCACTCTGAGTTCTCAAAAAGGGTTTCTTCACCCCGGGAAGTTAATTAAATACCATTTGGAGGCATTTAATGTTCGAGCAGAAACGGCTGATTTTCGACAAAAGAGATAACACCCCCCCCATTACGTCATGCTTCAGAAATGTGGAAAATGGTCCGTTTTCAAATGTTTTATTTTTGAACGTCAGTTCACATTTGTAGGTGGATCATCAGTGTTAGAGCTAAAATTAGCATGTTTAAAGTGATTTTCATGCTTCCAGGGTCTCGGGAAGTGAATTAAATACTATTTGGAGCCTTTAATGTTCAATCAAAAACAGCTGATTTTTGACAAAAGAGATAACACCCCCCCATTACGTCATGCTTCAGAAATGTGGAAAATGGTCCGTTTTAAAATGTTTTATTTTTGAATGTCAGTTCACATTTGTAGGTGGATCATCAGTGTTGGAGCTAAAATTAGCATGTTTAAAGTGATTTTCATGCTTCCAGGGGCCCTAAACACAAGATTTATGGAATGGTTAAAAGTGCATGAAAATGGCTAATTTACTCACTCTGAGTTCTCAAAAAGGGTTTCTTCACCCCGGGAAGTTAATTAAATACCATTTGGAGGCATTTAATGTTCGAGCAAAAACGGCTGATTTTCGACAAAAGAGATAACACCCCCCCATTACGTCATGCTTCAGAAATGTGGAAAATGGTCAGTTTTCAAATGTTTTATTTTTGAACGTCAGTTCACATTTGTAGGTGGATCATCAGTGTTAGAGCTAAAATTAGCATGTTTAAAGTGATTTTCATGCTTCCAGGGGCCCTAAACACAAGATTTATGGAATGGTTAAAAGGGCATGAAAATGGCCAATTTACTCACTCTGAGTTCTTAAAAAGGGTTTCTTCACCCCGGGAAGTTAATTAAATACCATTTGGAGGCATTTAATGTTTGAGCAAAAACTGCTGATTTTCGACAAAAGAGATAACACCCCCCCATTACGTCATGCTTCAGAAATGTGGAAAATGGTCCGTTTTCAAATGTTTTATTTTTGAACGTCAGTTCACATTTGTAGGTGGATCATCAGTGTTAGAGCTAAAATTAGCATGTTTAAAGTGATTTTCATGCTTCCAGGGGCTCGGGAAGTGAATTAAATACTATTTGGAGGCATTTAATGTTCAAGCAAAAACAGCTGATTTTTGACAAAAGAGATAACACCCCCCCATTACGTCATGCTTCAGAAATGTGGAAAATGGTCCGTTTTCAAATGTTTTATTTTTGAACGTCAGTTCACATTTGCAGGTGGATCATCAGTGTTAGAGCTAAAATTAGCATGTTTAAAGTGATTTTCATGCTTCCAGGGGCCCTAAACACAAGATTTATGGAATGGTTAAAAGTGCATGAAAATGGCCAATTTACTCACTCTGAGTTCTCAAAAAGGGTTTCTTCACCCCGGGAAGTTAATTAAATACCATTTGGAGGCATTTAATGTTCGAGCAAAAACTGCTGATTTTCGACAAAAGAGATAACACCCCCCCATTACGTCATGCTTCAGAAATGTGGAAAATGGTCCGTTTTCAAATGTTTTATTTTTGAACGTCAGTTCACATTTGTAGGTGGATCATCAGTGTTAGAGCTAAAATTAGCATGTTTAAAGTGATTTTCATGCTTCCAGGTGCTCGGGAAGTGAATTAAATACTATTTGGAGGCATTTAATGTTCAAGCAAAAACAGCAGATTTTTGACAAAAGAGATAACACCCCCCCATAACGTCATGCTTCAGAAATGTGGAAAATGGTCCGTTTTCAAATGTTTTATTTTTGAACGTCAGTTCACATTTGTAGGTGGATCATCAGTGTTAGAGCTAAAATTAGCATGTTTAAAGTGATTTTCATGCTTCCAGGGGCCCTAAACACAAGATTTATGGAATGGTTAAAAGTGCATGAAAATGGCCAATTTACTCACTCTGAGTTCTCAAAAAGGGTTTCTTCACCCCGGGAAGTTAATTAAATACCATTTGGAGGCATTTAATGTTCGAGCAAAAACGGCTGATTTTCGACAAAAGAGATAACACCCCCCCATTACGTCATGCTTCAGAAATGTGGAAAATGGTCCGTTTTCAAATGTTTTATTTTTGAACATCAGTTCACATTTGTAGGTGGATCATCAGTGTTAGAGCTAAAATTAGCATGTTTAAAGTGATTTTCATGCTTCCAGGGGCTCGGGAAGTGAATGAAATACTATTTGGAGGCATTTAATGTTCAATCAAAAACAGCTGATTTTTGACAAAAGAGATAACACCCCCCATTACGTCATGCTTCAGAAATGTGGAAAATGGTCCGTTTTCAAATGTTTTATTTTTGAACGTCAGTTCACATTTGTAGGTGGATCATCAGTGTTAGAGCTAAAATTAGCATGTTTAAAGTGATTTTCATGCTTCCAGGGGCCCTAAACACAAGATTTATGGAATGGTTAAAAGTGCATGAAAATGGCCAATTTACTCACTCTGAGTTCTCAAAAAGGGTTTCTTCACCCCGGGAAGTTAATTAAATACCATTTGGAGGCATTTAATGTTCGAGCAAAAACGGCTGATTTTCGACAAAAGAGATAACACCCCCCATTACGTCATGCTTCAGAAATGTGGAAAATGGTCCGTTTTCAAATGTTTTATTTTTGAACGTCAGTTCACATTTGTAGGTGGATCATCAGTGTTAGAGCTAAAATTAGCATGTTTAAAGTGATTTTCATGCTTCCAGGGGCTCGGGAAGTGAATTAAATACTATTTGGAGGCATTTAATGTTCAAGCAAAAACAGCTGATTTTTTACAAAAGAGATAACACCCCCCCATTACGTCATGCTTCAGAAATGTGGAAAATGGTCCGTTTTCAAATGTTTTATTTTTGAACGTCAGTTCACATTTGTAGGTGGATCATCAGTGTTAGAGCTAAAATTAGCATGTTTAAAGTGATTTTCATGCTTCCAGGGGCCCTAAACACAAGATTTATGGAATGGTTAAAAGTGCATGAAAATGGCCAATTTACTCACTCTGAGTTCTCAAAAAGGGTTTCTTCACCCCGGGAAGTTAATTAAATACCATTTGGAGGCATTTAATGTTCGAGCAAAAACGGCTGATTTTTGACAAAAGAGATAACACCCCCCCATTACGTCATGCTTCAGAAATGTGGAAAATGGTCCGTTTTCAAATGTTTTATTTTTGAACATCAGTTCACATTTGTAGGTGGATCATCAGTGTTAGAGCTAAAATTAGCATGTTTAAAGTGATTTTCATGCTTCCAGGGGCTCGGGAAGTGAATGAAATACTATTTGGAGGCATTTAATGTTCAATCAAAAACAGCTGATTTTTGACAAAAGAGATAACACCCCCCCATTACGTCATGCTTCAGAAATGTGGAAAATGGTCCGTTTTCAAATGTTTTATTTTTGAACGTCAGTTCACATTTGTAGGTGGATCATCAGTGTTAGAGCTAAAATTAGCATGTTTAAAGTGATTTTCATGCTTCCAGGGGCCCTAAACACAAGATTTATGGAATGGTTAAAAGTGCATGAAAATGGCCAATTTACTCACTCTGAGTTCTCAAAAAGGGTTTCTTCACCCCGGGAAGTTAATTAAATACCATTTGGAGGCATTTAATGTTCGAGCAAAAACGGCTGATTTTCGACAAAAGAGATAACACCCCCCCATTACGTCATGCTTCAGAGATGTGGAAAATGGTCCGTTTTCAAATGTTTTATTTTTGAACGTCAGTTCACATTTGTAGGTGGATCATCAGTGTTAGAGCTAAAATTAGCATGTTTAAAGTGATTTTCATGCTTCCAGGGGCCCTAAACACAAGATTTATGGAATGGTTAAAAGTGCATGAAAATGGCCAATTTACTCACTCTGAGTTCTCAAAAAGGGTTTCTTCACCCCGGGAAGTTAATTAAATACCATTTGGAGGCATTTAATGTTCGAGCAGAAACGGCTGATTTTCGACAAAAGAGATAACACCCCCCCACTACGTCATGCTTCAGAAATGTGGAAAATGGTACGTTTTCAAATGTTTTATTTTTGAACGTCAGTTCACATTCGTAGGTGGATCATCAGTGTTAGAGCTAAAATTAGCATGTTTAAAGTGATTTTCATGCTTCCAGGGGCTCGGGAAGTGAATTAAATACTATTTGGAGGCATTTAATGTTCAATCAAAAACAGCTGATTTTTGACAAAAGAGATAACACCCCCCCATTACGTCATGCTTCAGAAATGTGGAAAATGGTCCGTTTTAAAATGTTTTATTTTTGAATGTCAGTTCACATTTGTAGGTGGATCATCAGTGTTGGAGCTAAAATTAGCATGTTTAAAGTGATTTTCATGCTTCCAGGGGCCCTAAACACAAGATTTATGGAATGGTTAAAAGTGCATGAAAATGGCTAATTTACTCACTCTGAGTTCTCAAAAAGGGTTTCTTCACCCCGGGAAGTTAATTAAATACCATTCGGAGGCATTTAATGTTCGAGCAAAAACGGCTGATTTTCGACAAAAGAGATAACACCCCCCCATTACGTCATGCTTCAGAAATGTGGAAAATGGTCAGTTTTCAAATGTTTTATTTTTGAACGTCAGTTCACATTTGTAGGTGGATCATCAGTGTTAGAGCTAAAATTAGCATGTTTAAAGTGATTTTCATGCTTCCAGGGGCCCGAATGGTTAAAAGTGCATGAAAATGGCCAATTTACTCACTCTGAGTTCTTAAAAAGGGTTTCTTCACCCCGGGAAGTTAATTAAATACCATTTGGAGGCATTTAATGTTTGAGCAAAAACTGCTGATTTTCGACAAAAGAGATAACACCCCCCCATTACGTCATGCTTCAGAAATGTGGAAAATGGTCCGTTTTCAAATGTTTTATTTTTGAACGTCAGTTCACATTTGTAGGTGTATCATCAGTGTTAGAGCTAAAATTAGCATGTTTAAAGTGATTTTCATGCTTCCAGGGGCTCGGGAAGTGAATTAAATACTATTTGGAGGCATTTAATGTTCAAGCAAAAACAGCTGATTTTTGACAAAAGAGATAACACCCCCCCATTACGTCATGCTTCAGAAATGTGGAAAATGGTCCGTTTTCAAATGTTTTATTTTTGAACGTCAGTTCACATTTGTAGGTGGATCATCAGTGTTAGAGCTAAAATTAGCATGTTTAAAGTGATTTTCATGCTTCCAGGGGCCCTAAACACAAGATTTATGGAATGGTTAAAAGTGCATGAAAATGGCCAATTTACTCACTCTGAGTTCTCAAAAAGGGTTTCTTCACCCCGGGAAGTTAATTAAATACCATTTGGAGGCATTTAATGTTCGAGCAGAAACGGCTGATTTTCGACAAAAGAGATAACACCCCCCCCATTACGTCATGCTTCAGAAATGTGGAAAATGGTCCGTTTTCAAATGTTTTATTTTTGAACGTCAGTTCACATTTGTAGGTGGATCATCAGTGTTAGAGCTAAAATTAGCATGTTTAAAGTGATTTTCATGCTTCCAGGGGCCCTAAACACAAGATTTATGGAATGGTTAAAAGTGCATGAAAATGGCCAATTTACTCACTCTGAGTTCTCAAAAAGGGTTTATTCACCCCGGGAAGTTAATTAAATACCATTTGGAGGCATTTAATGTTCGAGCAAAAACGGCTGATTTTCGACAAAAGAGATAACACCCCCCCATTACGTCATGCTTCAGAAATGTGGAAAATGGTCCGTTTTCAAATGTTTTATTTTTGAACGTCAGTTCACATTTGTAGGTGGATCATCAGTGTTAGAGCTAAAATTAGCATGTTTAAAGTGATTTTCATGCTTCCAGGGGCTCGGGAAGTGAATTAAATACTATTTGGAGGCATTTAATGTTCAAGCAAAAACAGCTGATTTTTGACAAAAGAGATAACACCCCCCCATTACGTCATGCTTCAGAAATGTGGAAAATGGTCCGTTTTCAAATGTTTTATTTTTGAACGTCAGTTCACATTTGTAGGTGGATCATCAGTGTTAGAGCTAAAATTAGCATGTTTAAAGTGATTTTCATGCTTCCAGGGGCCCTAAACACAAGATTTATGGAATGGTTAAAAGTGCATGAAAATGGCCAATTTACTCACTCTGAGTTCTCAAAAAGGGTTTCTTCACCCCGGGAAGTTAATTAAGTACCATTTGGAGGCATTTAATGTTCGAGCAAAAACAGCTGATTTTCGACAAAAGAGATAACACCCCCCCATTACGTCATGCTTCAGAAATGTGGAAAATGGTCCGTTTTCAAATGTTTTATTTTTGAACATCAGTTCACATTTGTAGGTGGATCATCAGTGTTAGAGCTAAAATTAGCATGTTTAAAGTGATTTTCATGCTTCCGGGGCTCGGGAAAGGAATTAAATACTATTTGGAGGCATTTAATGTTCAATCAAAAACAGCTGATTTTTGACAAAAGAGATAACACCCCCCCATTACGTCATGCTTCAGAAATGTGGAAAATGGTCCGTTTTCAAATGTTTTATTTTTTAACGTCAGTTCACATTTGTAGGTGGATCATCAGTGTTAGAGCTAAAATTAGCATGTTTAAAGTGATTTTCATGCTTCCAGGGGCCCTAAACACAAGATTTATGGAATGGTTAAAAGTGCATGAAAATGGCCAATTTACTCACTCTGAGTTCTCAAAAAGGGTTTCTTCACCCCGGGAAGTTAATTAAATACCATTTGGAGGCATTTAATGTTCGAGCAAAAACGGCTGATTTTCGACAAAAGAGATAACACCCCCCCATTACGTCATGCTTCAGAAATGTGGAAAATGGTCCGTTTTCAAATGTTTTATTTTTGAACGTCAGTTCACATTTGTAGGTGGATCATCAGTGTTAGAGCTAAAATTAGCATGTTTAAAGCGATTTTCATGCTTCCAGGGGCTCGGGAAGTGAATTAAATACTATTTGGAGGCATTTAATGTTCAATCAAAAACAGCTGATTTTTGACAAAAGAGATAACACCCCCCCATTACGTCATGCTTCAGAAATGTGGAAAATGGTCCGTTTTCAAATGTTTTATTTTTGAACGTCAGTTCACATTTGTAGGTGGATCATCAGTGTTAGAGCTAAAATTAGCATGTTTAAAGTGATTTTCATGCTTCCAGGGGCCCTAAACACAAGATTTATGGAATGGTTAAAAGTGCATGAAAAAGGCCAATTTACTCACTCTGAGTTCTCAAAAAGGGTTTCTTCACCCCGGGAAGTTAATTAAATACCATTTGGAGGCATTTAATGTTCGAGCAGAAACGGCTGATTTTCGACAAAAGAGATAACACCCCCCCATTACGTCATGCTTCAGAAATGTGGAAAATGGTCCGTTTTCAAATGTTTTATTTTTGAACGTCAGTTCACATTTGTAGGTGGATCATCAGTGTTAGAGCTAAAATTAGCATGTTTAAAGTGATTTTCATGCTTCCAGGGGCTCGGGAAGTGAATTAAATACTATTTGGAGCCTTTAATGTTCAATCAAAAACAGCTGATTTTTGACAAAAGAGATAACACCCCCCCATTACGTCATGCTTCAGAAATGTGGAAAATGGTCCGTTTTAAAATGTTTTATTTTTGAATGTCAGTTCACATTTGTAGGTGGATCATCAGTGTTGGAGCTAAAATTAGCATGTTTAAAGTGATTTTCATGCTTCCAGGGGCCCTAAACACAAGATTTATGGAATGGTTAAAAGTGCATGAAAATGGCTAATTTACTCACTCTGAGTTCTCAAAAAGGGTTTCTTCACCCCGGGAAGTTAATTAAATACCATTTGGAGGCATTTAATGTTCGAGCAAAAACGGCTGATTTTCGACAAAAGAGATAACACCCCCCCATTACGTCATGCTTCAGAAATGTGGAAAATGGTCAGTTTTCAAATGTTTTATTTTTGAACGTCAGTTCACATTTGTAGGTGGATCATCAGTGTTAGAGCTAAAATTAGCATGTTTAAAGTGATTTTCATGCTTCCAGGGGCCCTAAACACAAGATTTATGGAATGGTTAAAAGTGCATGAAAAAGGCCAATTTACTCACTCTGAGTTCTTAAAAAGGGTTTCTTCACCCCGGGAAGTTAATTAAATACCATTTGGAGGCATTTAATGTTTGAGCAAAAACTGCTGATTTTCGACAAAAGAGATAACACCCCCCCATTACGTCATGCTTCAGAAATGTGGAAAATGGTCCGTTTTCAAATGTTTTATTTTTGAACGTCAGTTCACATTTGTAGGTGGATCATCAGTGTTAGAGCTAAAATTAGCATGTTTAAAGTGATTTTCATGCTTCCAGGGGCTCGGGAAGTGAATTAAATACTATTTGGAGGCATTTAATGTTCAAGCAAAAACAGCTGATTTTTGACAAAAGAGATAACACCCCCCCATTACGTCATGCTTCAGAAATGTGGAAAATGGTCCGTTTTCAAATGTTTTATTTTTGAACGTCAGTTCACATTTGCAGGTGGATCATCAGTGTTAGAGCTAAAATTAGCATGTTTAAAGTGATTTTCATGCTTCCAGGGGCCCTAAACACAAGATTTATGGAATGGTTAAAAGTGCATGAAAATGGCCAATTTACTCACTCTGAGTTCTCAAAAAGGGTTTCTTCACCCCGGGAAGTTAATTAAATACCATTTGGAGGCATTTAATGTTCGAGCAAAAACTGCTGATTTTCGACAAAAGAGATAACACCCCCCCATTACGTCATGCTTCAGAAATGTGGAAAATGGTCCGTTTTCAAATGTTTTATTTTTGAACGTCAGTTCACATTTGTAGGTGGATCATCAGTGTTAGAGCTAAAATTAGCATGTTTAAAGTGATTTTCATGCTTCCAGGTGCTCGGGAAGTGAATTAAATACTATTTGGAGGCATTTAATGTTCAAGCAAAAACAGCTGATTTTTGACAAAAGAGATAACACCCCCCCATTACGTCATGCTTCAGAAATGTGGAAAATGGTCCGTTTTCAAATGTTTTATTTTTGAACGTCAGTTCACATTTGTAGGTGGATCATCAGTGTAAGAGCTAAAATTAGCATGTTTAAAGTGATTTTCATGCTTCCAGGGGCCCTAAACACAAGATTTATGGAATGGTTAAAAGTGCATGAAAATGGCCAATTTACTCACTCTGAGTTCTCAAAAAGGGTTTCTTCACCCCGGGAAGTTAATTAAATACCATTTGGAGGCATTTAATGTTCGAGCAAAAACGGCTGATTTTCGACAAAAGAGATAACACCCCCCCATTACGTCATGCTTCAGAAATGTGGAAAATGGTCCGTTTTCAAATGTTTTATTTTTGAACATCAGTTCACATTTGTAGGTGGATCATCAGTGTTAGAGCTAAAATTAGCATGTTTAAAGTGATTTTCATGCTTCCAGGGGCTCGGGAAGTGAATGAAATACTATTTGGAGGCATTTAATGTTCAATCAAAAACAGCTGATTTTTGACAAAAGAGATAACACCCCCCCATTACGTCATGCTTCAGAAATGTGGAAAATGGTCCGTTTTAAAATGTTTTATTTTTGAATGTCAGTTCACATTTGTAGGTGGATCATCAGTGTTGGAGCTAAAATTAGCATGTTTAAAGTGATTTTCATGCTTCCAGGGGCCCTAAACACAAGATTTATGGAATGGTTAAAAGTGCATGAAAATGGCTAATTTACTCACTCTGAGTTCTCAAAAAGGGTTTCTTCACCCCGGGAAGTTAATTAAATACCATTTGGAGGCATTTAATGTTCGAGCAAAAACGGCTGATTTTCGACAAAAGAGATAACACCCCCCCATTACGTCATGCTTCAGAAATGTGGAAAATGGTCAGTTTTCAAATGTTTTATTTTTGAACGTCAGTTCACATTTGTAGGTGGATCATCAGTGTTAGAGCTAAAATTAGCATGTTTAAAGTGATTTTCATGCTTCCAGGGGCCCTAAACACAAGATTTATGGAATGGTTAAAAGTGCATGAAAATGGCCAATTTACTCACTCTGAGTTCTTAAAAAGGGTTTCTTCACCCCGGGAAGTGAATTAAATACCATTTGGAGGCATTTAATGTTTGAGCAAAAACTGCTGATTTTTGACAAAAGAGATAACACCCCCCCATTACGTCATGCTTCAGAAATGTGGAAAATGGTCCGTTTTCAAATGTTTTATTTTTGAACGTCAGTTCACATTTGTAGGTGTATCATCAGTGTTAGAGCTAAAATTAGCATGTTTAAAGTGATTTTCATGCTTCCAGGGGCTCGGGAAGTGAATTAAATACTATTTGGAGGCATTTAATGTTCAAGCAAAAACAGCTGATTTTTGACAAAAGAGATAACACCCCCCCATTACGTCATGCTTCAGAAATGTGGAAAATGGTCCGTTTTCAAATGTTTTATTTTTGAACGTCAGTTCACATTTGTAGGTGGATCATCAGTGTTAGAGCTAAAATGAGCATGTTTAAAGTGATTTTCATGCTTCCAGGAGCCCTAAACACAAGATTTATGGAATGGTTAAAAGTGCATGAAAATGGCCAATTTACTCACTCTGAGTTCTCAAAAAGGGTTTCTTCACCCCGGGAAGTTAATTAAATACCATTTGGAGGCATTTAATGTTCGAGCAGAAACGGCTGATTTTCGACAAAAGAGATAACACCCCCCCCATTACGTCATGCTTCAGAAATGTGGAAAATGGTCCGTTTTCAAATGTTTTATTTTTGAACGTCAGTTCACATTTGCAGGTGGATCATCAGTGTTAGAGCTAAAATTAGCATGTTTAAAGTGATTTTCATGCTTCCAGGGGCTCGGGAAGTGAATTAAATACTATTTGGAGGCATTTAATGTTCAATCAAAAACAGCTGATTTTTGACAAAAGAGATAACACCCCCCCATTACGTCATGCTTCAGAAATGTGGAAAATGGTCCGTTTTAAAATGTTTTATTTTTGAATGTCAGTTCACATTTGTAGGTGGATCATCAGTGTTGGAGCTAAAATTAGCATGTTTAAAGTGATTTTCATGCTTCCAGGGGCCCTAAACACAAGATTTATGGAATGGTTAAAAGTGCATGAAAATGGCTAATTTACTCACTCTGAGTTCTCAAAAAGGGTTTCTTCACCCCGGGAAGTTAATTAAATACCATTTGGAGGCATTTAATGTTCGAGCAAAAACGGCTGATTTTCGACAAAAGAGATAACACCCCCCCATTACGTCATGCTTCAGAAATGTGGAAAATGGTCAGTTTTCAAATGTTTTATTTTTGAACGTCAGTTCACATTTGTAGGTGGATCATCAGTGTTAGAGCTAAAATTAGCATGTTTAAAGTGATTTTCATGCTTCCAGGGGCCCTAAACACAAGATTTATGGAATGGTTAAAAGTGCATGAAAATGGCCAATTTACTCACTCTGAGTTCTTAAAAAGGGTTTCTTCACCCCGGGAAGTTAATTAAATACCATTTGGAGGCATTTAATGTTTGAGAAAAAACTGCTGATTTTCGACAAAAGAGATAACACCCCCCCATTACGTCATGCTTCAGAAATGTGGAAAATGGTCCGTTTTCAAATGTTTTATTTTTGAACGTCAGTTCACATTTGTAGGTGGATCATCAGTGTTAGAGCTAAAATTAGCATGTTTAAAGTGATTTTCATGCTTCCAGGGGCTCGGGAAGTGAATTAAATACTATTTGGAGGCATTTAATGTTCAAGCAAAAACAGCTGATTTTTGACAAAAGAGATAACACCCCCCCATTACGTCATGCTTTAGAAATGTGGAAAATGGTCCGTTTTCAAATGTTTTATTTTTGAACGTCAGTTCACATTTGTAGGTGGATCATCAGTGTTAGAGCTAAAATTAGCATGTTTAAAGTGATTTTCATGCTTCCAGGGGCCCTAAACACAAGATTTATGGAATGGTTAAAAGTGCATGAAAATGGCCAATTTACTCACTCTGAGTTCTCAAAAAGGGTTTCTTCACCCCGGGAAGTTAATTAAATACCATTTGGAGGCATTTAATGTTCGAGCAAAAACTGCTGATTTTCGACAAAAGAGATAACACCCCCCCATTACGTCATGCTTCAGAAATGTGGAAAATGGTCCGTTTTCAAATGTTTTATTTTTGAACGTCAGTTCACATTTGTAGGTGGATCATCAGTGTTAGAGCTAAAATTAGCATGTTTAAAGTGATTTTCATGCTTCCAGGTGCTCGGGAAGTGAATTAAATACTATTTGGAGGCATTTAATGTTCAAGCAAAAACAGCTGATTTTTGACAAAAGAGATAACACCCCCCCATTACGTCATGCTTCAGAAATGTGGAAAATGGTCCGTTTTCAAATGTTTTATTTTTGAACGTCAGTTCACATTTGTAGGTGGATCATCAGTGTTAGAGCTAAAATTAGCATGTTTAAAGTGATTTTCATGCTTCCAGGGGCCCTAAACACAAGATTTATGGAATGGTTAAAAGTGCATGAAAATGGCCAATTTACTCACTCTGAGTTCTCAAAAAGGGTTTCTTCACCCCGGGAAGTTAATTAAATACCATTTGGAGGCATTTAATGTTCGAGCAAAAACGGCTGATTTTCGACAAAAGAGATAACACCCCCCCATTACGTCATGCTTCAGAAATGTGGAAAATGGTCCGTTTTCAAATGTTTTATTTTTGAACATCAGTTCACATTTGTAGGTGGATCATCAGTGTTAGAGCTAAAATTAGCATGTTTAAAGTGATTTTCATGCTTCCAGGGGCTCGGGAAGTGAATGAAATACTATTTGGAGGCATTTAATGTTCAATCAAAAACAGCTGATTTTTGACAAAAGAGATAACACCCCCCCATTACGTCATGCTTCAGAAATGTGGAAAATGGTCCGTTTTCAAATGTTTTATTTTTGAACGTCAGTTCACATTTGTAGGTGGATCATCAGTGTTAGAGCTAAAATTAGCATGTTTAAAGTGATTTTCATGCTTCCAGGGGCCCTAAACACAAGATTTATGGAATGGTTAAAAGTGCATGAAAATGGCCAATTTACTCACTCTGAGTTCTCAAAAAGGGTTTCTTCACCCCGGGAAGTTAATTAAATACCATTTGGAGGCATTTAATGTTCGAGCAAAAACGGCTGATTTTCGACAAAAGAGATAACACCCCCCATTACGTCATGCTTCAGAAATGTGGAAAATGGTCCGTTTTCAAATGTTTTATTTTTGAACGTCAGTTCACATTTGTAGGTGGATCATCAGTGTTAGAGCTAAAATTAGCATGTTTAAAGTGATTTTCATGCTTCCAGGGGCTCGGGAAGTGAATTAAATACTATTTGGAGGCATTTAATGTTCAAGCAAAAACAGCTGATTTTTGACAAAAGAGATAACACCCCTCCATTACGTCATGCTTCAGAAATGTGGAAAATGGTCCGTTTTCAAATGTTTTATTTTTGAACGTCAGTTCACATTTGTAGGTGGATCATCAGTGTTAGAGCTAAAATTAGCATGTTTAAAGTGATTTTCATGCTTCCAGGGGCCCTAAACACAAGATTTATGGAATGGTTAAAAGTGCATGAAAATGGCCAATTTACTCACTCTGAGTTCTCAAAAAGGGTTTCTTCACCCCGGGAAGTTAATTAAATACCATTTGGAGGCATTTAATGTTCGAGCAAAAACGGCTGATTTTCAACAAAAGAGATAACACCCCCCCATTACGTCATGCTTCAGAAATGTGGAAAATGGTCCGTTTTCAAATGTTTTATTTTTGAACGTCAGTTCACATTTGTAGGTGGATCATCAGTGTTAGAGCTAAAATTAGCATGTTTAAAGCGATTTTCATGCTTCCAGGGGCTCGGGAAGTGAATTAAATACTATTTGGAGGCATTTAATGTTCAATCAAAAACAGCTGATTTTTGACAAAAGAGATAACACCCCCCCATTACGTCATGCTTCAGAAATGTGGAAAATGGTCCGTTTTCAAATGTTTTATTTTTGAACGTCAGTTCACATTTGTAGGTGGATCATCAGTGTTAGAGCTAAAATTAGCATGTTTAAAATGATTTTCATGCTTCCAGGGGCCCTAAACACAAGATTTATGGAATGGTTAAAAGTGCATGAAAATGGCCAATTTACTCACTCTGAGTTCTCAAAAAGGGTTTCTTCACCCCGGGAAGTTAATTAAATACCATTTGGAGGCATTTAATGTTCGAGCAGAAACGGCTGATTTTCGACAAAAGAGATAACACCCCCCCATTACGTCATGCTTCAGAAATGTGGAAAATGGTCCGTTTTCAAATGTTTTATTTTTGAACGTCAGTTCACATTTGTAGGTGGATCATCAGTGTTAGAGCTAAAATTAGCATGTTTAAAGTGATTTTCATGCTTCCAGGGGCTCGGGAAGTGAATTAAATACTATTTGGAGGCATTTAATGTTCAATCAAAAACAGCTGATTTTTTACAAAAGAGATAACACCCCCCCATTACGTCATGCTTCAGAAATGTGGAAAATGGTCCGTTTTAAAATGTTTTATTTTTGAATGTCAGTTCACATTTGTAGGTGGATCATCAGTGTTGGAGCTAAAATTAGCATGTTTAAAGTGATTTTCATGCTTCCAGGGGCCCTAAACACAAGATTTATGGAATGGTTAAAAGTGCATGAAAATGGCTAATTTACTCACTCTGAGTTCTCAAAAAGGGTTTCTTCACCCCGGGAAGTTAATTAAATACCATTTGGAGGCATTTAATGTTCGAGCAAAAACGGCTGATTTTCGACAAAAGAGATAACACCCCCCCATTACGTCATGCTTCAGAAATGTGGAAAATGGTCAGTTTTCAAATGTTTTATTTTTGAACGTCAGTTCACATTTGTAGGTGGATCATCAGTGTTAGAGCTAAAATTAGCATGTTTAAAGTGATTTTCATGCTTCCAGGGGCCCTAAACACAAGATTTATGGAATGGGGAAAAGTGCATGAAAATGGCCAATTTACTCACTCTGAGTTCTTAAAAAGGGTTTCTTCACCCCGGGAAGTTAATTAAATACCATTTGGAGGCATTTAATGTTTGAGCAAAAACTGCTGATTTTCGACAAAAGAGATAACACCCCCCCATTACGTCATGCTTCAGAAATGTGGAAAATGGTCCGTTTTCAAATGTTTTATTTTTGAACGTCAGTTCACATTTGTAGGTGTATCATCAGTGTTAGAGCTAAAATTAGCATGTTTAAAGTGATTTTCATGCTTCCAGGGGCTCGGGAAGTGAATTAAATACTATTTGGAGGCATTTAATGTTCAAGCAAAAACAGCTGATTTTTGACAAAAGAGATAACACCCCCCCATTACGTCATGCTTCAGAAATGTGGAAAATGGTCCGTTTTCAAATGTTTTATTTTTGAACGTCAGTTCACATTTGTAGGTGGATCATCAGTGTTAGAGCTAAAATTAGCATGTTTAAAGTGATTTTCATGCTTCCAGGGGCCCTAAACACAAGATTTATGGAATGGTTAAAAGTGCATGAAAATGGCCAATTTACTCACTCTGAGTTCTCAAAAAGGGTTTCTTCACCCCGGGAAGTTAATTAAATACCATTTGGAGGCATTTAATGTTCGAGCAAAAACGGCTGATTTTCGACAAAAGAGATAATACCCCCCCATTACGTCATGCTTCAGAAATGTGGAAAATGGTCTGTTTTCAAATGTTTTATTTTTGAACATCAGTTCACATTTGTAGGTGGATCATCAGTGTTAGAGCTAAAATTAGCATGTTTAAAGTGATTTTCATGCTTCCAGGGGCTCGGGAAGTGAATTAAATACTATTTGGAGGCATTTAATGTTCAATCAAAAACAGCTGATTTTTGACAAAAGAGATAACACCCCCCATTACGTTATGCTTCAGAAATGTGGAAAATGGTCTGTTTTCAAATGTTTTATTTTTGAACATCAGTTCACATTTGTAGGTGGATCATCAGTGTTAGAGCTAAAATTAGCATGTTTAAAGTGATTTTCATGCTTCCAGGGGCCCTAAACACAAGATTTATGGAATGGTTAAAAGTGCATGAAAATGGCCAATTTACTCACTCTGAGTTCTCAAAAAGGGTTTCTTCACCCCGGGAAGTTAATTAAATACCATTTGGAGGCATTTAATGTTCGAGCAAAAACTGCTGATTTTCGACAAAAGAGATAACACCCCCCCATTACGTCATGCTTCAGAAATGTGGAAAATGGTCCGTTTTCAAATGTTTTATTTTTGAACGTCAGTTCACATTTGTAGGTGGATCATCAGTGTTAGAGCTAAAATTAGCATGTTTAAAGTGATTTTCATGCTTCCAGGGGCCCTAAACACAAGATTTATGGAATGGTTAAAAGTGCATGAAAATGGCCAATTTACTCACTCTGAGTTCTCAAAAAGGGTTTCTTCACCCCGGGAAGTTAATTAAATACCATTTGGAGGCATTTAATGTTCGAGCAAAAACGGCTGATTTTCGACAAAAGAGATAACACCCCCCCATTACGTCATGCTTCAGAAATGTGGAAAATGGTCCGTTTTCAAATGTTTTATTTTTGAACATCAGTTCACATTTGTAGGTGGATCATCAGTGTTAGAGCTAAAATTAGCATGTTTAAAGTGATTTTCATGCTTCCAGGGGCTCGGGAAGTGAATGAAATACTATTTGGAGGCATTTAATGTTCAATCAAAAACAGCTGATTTTTGACAAAAGAGATAACACCCCCCCATTACGTCATGCTTCAGAAATGTGGAAAATGGTCCGTTTTCAAATGTTTTATTTTTGAACGTCAGTTCACATTTGTAGGTGGATCATCAGTGTTAGAGCTAAAATTAGCATGTTTAAAGTGATTTTCATGCTTCCAGGGGCACTAAACACAAGATTTATGGAATGGTTAAAAGTGCATGAAAATGGCCAATTTACTCACTCTGAGTTCTCAAAAAGGGTTTCTTCACCCCGGGAAGTTAATTAAATACCATTTGGAGGCATTTAATGTTCGAGCAAAAACTGCTGATTTTCGACAAAAGAGATAACACCCCCCCATTACGTCATGCTTCAGAAATGTGGAAAATGGTCCGTTTTCAAATGTTTTATTTTTGAACGTCAGTTCACATTTGTAGGTGGATCATCAGTGTTAGAGCTAAAATTAGCATGTTTAAAGTGATTTTCATGCTTCCAGGGGCTCGGGAAGTGAATTAAATACTATTTGGAGGCATTTAATGTTCAAGCAAAAACAGCTGATTTTTGACAAAAGAGATAACACCCCCCCATTACGTCATGCTTCAGAAATGTGGAAAATGGTCCGTTTTCAAATGTTTTATTTTTGAACGTCAGTTCGCATTTGTAGGTGGATCATCAGTGTTAGAGCTAAAATTAGCATGTTTAAAGTGATTTTCATGCTTCCAGGGGCCCTAAACACAAGATTTATGGAATGGTTAAAAGTGCATGAAAATGGCCAATTTACTCACTCTGAGTTCTCAAAAAGGGTTTCTTCACCCCGGGAAGTTAATTAAATACCATTTGGAGGCATTTAATGTTCGAGCAAAAACGGCTGATTTTCGACAAAAGAGATAACACCCCCCCATTACGTCATGCTTCAGAAATGTGGAAAATGGTCCGTTTTCAAATGTTTTATTTTTGAACATCAGTTCACATTTGTAGGTGATTCATCAGTGTTAGAGCTAAAATTAGCATGTTTAAAGTGATTTTCATGCTTCCAGGGGCTCGGGAAGTGAATTAAATACTATTTGGAGGCATTTAATGTTCAATCAAAAACAGCTGATTTTTGACAAAAGAGATAACACCCCCCCATTACGTCATGCTTCAGAAATGTGGAAAATGGTCCGTTTTCAAATGTTTTATTTTTTAACGTCAGTTCACATTTGTAGGTGGATCATCAGTGTTAGAGCTAAAATTAGCATGTTTAAAGTGATTTTCATGCTTCCAGGGGCCCTAAACACAAGATTTATGGAATGGTTAAAAGTGCATGAAAATGGCCAATTTACTCACTCTGAGTTCTCAAAAAGGGTTTCTTCACCCCGGGAAGTTAATTAAATACCATTTGGAGGCATTTAATGTTCGAGCAAAAACGGCTGATTTTCGACAAAAGAGATAACACCCCCCCATTACGTCATGCTTCAGAAATGTGGAAAATGGTCCGTTTTCAAATGTTTTATTTTTGAACGTCAGTTCACATTTGTAGGTGGATCATCAGTGTTAGAGCTAAAATTAGCATGTTTAAAGCGATTTTCATGCTTCCAGGGGCTCGGGAAGTGAATTAAATACTATTTGGAGGCATTTAATGTTCAATCAAAAACAGCTGATTTTTGACAAAAGAGATAACACCCCCCCATTACGTCATGCTTCAGAAATGTGGAAAATGGTCCGTTTTCAAATGTTTTATTTTTGAACGTCAGTTCACATTTGTAGGTGGATCATCAGTGTTAGAGCTAAAATTAGCATGTTTAAAGTGATTTTCATGCTTCCAGGGGCCCTAAACACAAGATTTATGGAATGGTTAAAAGTGCATGAAAATGGCCAATTTACTCACTCTGAGTTCTCAAAAAGGGTTTCTTCACCCCGGGAAGTTAATTAAATACCATTTGGAGGCATTTAATGTTCGAGCAAAAACGGCTGATTTTCGACAAAAGAGATAACACCCCCCCATTACGTCATGCTTCAGAAATGTGGAAAATGGTCAGTTTTCAAATGTTTTATTTTTGAACGTCAGTTCACATTTGTAGGTGGATCATCAGTGTTAGAGCTAAAATTAGCATGTTTAAAGTGATTTTCATGCTTCCAGGGGCCCTAAACACAAGATTTATGGAATGGTTAAAAGTGCATGAAAATGGCCAATTTACTCACTCTGAGTTCTTAAAAAGGGTTTCTTCACCCCGGGAAGTTAATTAAATACCATTTGGAGGCATTTAATGTTTGAGCAAAAACTGCTGATTTTCGACAAAAGAGATAACACCCCCCCATTACGTCATGCTTCAGAAATGTGGAAAATGGTCCATTTTCAAATGTTTTATTTTTGAACGTCAGTTCACATTTGTAGGTGTATCATCAGTGTTAGAGCTAAAAATTAGCATGTTTAAAGTGATTTTCATGCTTCCAGGGGCTCGGGAAGTGAATTAAATACTATTTGGAGGCATTTAATGTTCAATCAAAAACAGCAGATTTTTGACAAAAGAGATAACACCCCCCCATTACGTCATGCTTCAGAAATGTGGAAAATGGTCCGTTTTCAAATGTTTTATTTTTGAACGTCAGTTCACATTTGTAGGTGGATCATCAGTGTTAGAGCTAAAATTAGCATGTTTAAAGTGATTTTCATGCTTCCAGGGGCTCGGGAAGTGAATTAAATACTATTTGGAGGCATTTAATGTTCAATCAAAAACAGCTGATTTTTGACAAAAGAGATAACACCCCCCCATTACGTCATGCTTCAGAAATGTGGAAAATGGTCCGTTTTCAAATGTTTTATTTTTGAACGTCAGTTCACATTTGTAGGTGGATCATCAGTGTTAGAGCTAAAATTAGCATGTTTAAAGTGATTTTCATGCTTCCAGGGGCCCTAAACACAAAATGTATGGAATGGTTAAAAGTGCATGAAAATGGCCAATTTACTCACTCTGAGTTCTCAAAAAGGGTTTCTTCACCCCGGGAAGTTAATTAAATACCATTTGGAGGCATTTAATGTTCGAGCAGAAACGGCTGATTTTCGACAAAAGAGATAACACCCCCCCCATTACGTCATGCTTCAGAAATGTGGAAAATGGTCCGTTTTCAAATGTTTTATTTTTGAACGTCAGTTCACATTTGCAGGTGGATCATCAGTGTTAGAGCTAAAATTAGCATGTTTAAAGTGATTTTCATGCTTCCAGGGGCTCGGGAAGTGAATTAAATACTATTTGGAGGCATTTAATGTTCAATCAAAAACAGCTGATTTTTGACAAAAGAGATAACACCCCCCCATTACGTCATGCTTCAGAAATGTGGAAAATGGTCCGTTTTAAAATGTTTTATTTTTGAATGTCAGTTCACATTTGTAGGTGGATCATCAGTGTTGGAGCTAAAATTAGCATGTTTAAAGTGATTTTCATGCTTCCAGGGGCCCTAAACACAAGATTTATGGAATGGTTAAAAGTGCATGAAAATGGCTAATTTACTCACTCTGAGTTCTCAAAAAGGGTTTCTTCACCCCGTGAAGTTAATTAAATACCATTTGGAGGCATTTAATGTTCGAGCAAAAACGGCTGATTTTCGACAAAAGAGATAACACCCCCCCATTACGTCATGCTTCAGAAATGTGGAAAATGGTCAGTTTTCAAATGTTTTATTTTTGAACGTCAGTTCACATTTGTAGGTGGATCATCAGTGTTAGAGCTAAAATTAGCATGTTTAAAGTGATTTTCATGCTTCCAGGGGCCCTAAACACAAGATTTATGGAATGGTTAAAAGTGCATGAAAATGGCCAATTTACTCACTCTGAGTTCTTAAAAAGGGTTTCTTCACCCCGGGAAGTTAATTAAATACCATTTGGAGGCATTTAATGTTTGAGCAAAAACTGCTGATTTTCGACAAAAGAGATAACACCCCCCCATTACGTCATGCTTCAGAAATGTGGAAAATGGTCCGTTTTCAAATGTTTTATTTTTGAACGTCAGTTCACATTTGTAGGTGGATCATCAGTGTTAGAGCTAAAATTAGCATGTTAAAAGTGATTTTCATGCTTCCAGGGGCTCGGGAAGTGAATTAAATACTATTTGGAGGCATTTAATGTTCAAGCAAAAACAGCTGATTTTTGACAAAAGAGATAACACCCCCCCATTACGTCATGCTTCAGAAATGTGGAAAATGGTCCGTTTTCAAATGTTTTATTTTTGAACGTCAGTTCACATTTGTAGGTGGATCATCAGTGTTAGAGCTAAAATTAGCATGTTTAAAGTGATTTTCATGCTTCCAGGGGCCCTAAACACAAGATTTATGGAATGGTTAAAAGTGCATGAAAATGGCCAATTTACTCACTCTGAGTTCTCAAAAAGGGTTTCTTCACCCCGGGAAGTTAATTAAATACCATTTGGAGGCATTTAATGTTCGAGCAAAAACTGCTGATTTTCGACAAAAGAGATAACACCCCCCCATTACGTCATGCTTCAGAAATGTGGAAAATGGTCCGTTTTCAAATGTTTTATTTTTGAACGTCAGTTCACATTTGTAGGTGGATCATCAGTGTTAGAGCTAAAATTAGCATGTTTAAAGTGATTTTCATGCTTCCAGGAGCCCTAAACACAAGATTTATGGAATGGTTAAAAGTGCATGAAAATGGCCAATTTACTCACTCTGAGTTCTCAAAAAGGGTTTCTTCACCCCGGGAAGTTAATTAAATACCATTTGGAGGCATTTAATGTTCGAGCAGAAACGGCTGATTTTCGACAAAAGAGATAACAACCCCCCCCATTACGTCATGCTTCAGAAATGTGGAAAATGGTCCGTTTTCAAATGTTTTATTTTTGAACGTCAGTTCACATTTGCAGGTGGATCATCAGTGTTAGAGCTAAAATTAGCATGTTTAAAGTGATTTTCATGCTTCCAGGGGCTCGGGAAGTGAATTAAATACTATTTGGAGGCATTTAATGTTCAATCAAAAACAGCTGATTTTTGACAAAAGAGACAACACCCCCCCATTACGTCATGCTTCAGAAATGTGGAAAATGGTCCGTTTTAAAATGTTTTATTTTTGAATGTCAGTTCACATTTGTAGGTGGATCATCAGTGTTGGAGCTAAAATTAGCATGTTTAAAGTGATTTTCATGCTTCCAGGGGCCCTAAACACAAGATTTATGGAATGGTTAAAAGTGCATGAAAATGGCTAATTTACTCACTCTGAGTTCTCAAAAAGGGTTTCTTCACCCCGTGAAGTTAATTAAATACCATTTGGAGGCATTTAATGTTCGAGCAAAAACGGCTGATTTTCGACAAAAGAGATAACACCCCCCCATTACGTCATGCTTCAGAAATGTGGAAAATGGTCAGTTTTCAAATGTTTTATTTTTGAACGTCAGTTCACATTTGTAGGTGGATCATCAGTGTTAGAGCTAAAATTAGCATGTTTAAAGTGATTTTCATGCTTCCAGGGGCCCTAAACACAAGATTTATGGAATGGTTAAAAGTGCATGAAAATGGCCAATTTATTCACTCTGAGTTCTTAAAAAGGGTTTCTTCACCCCGGGAAGTTAATTAAATACCATTTGGAGGCATTTAATGTTTGAGCAAAAACTGCTGATTTTCGACAAAAGAGATAACACCCCCCCATTACGTCATGCTTCAGAAATGTGGAAAATGGTCCGTTTTCAAATGTTATATTTTTGAACGTCAGTTCACATTTGTAGGTGGATCATCAGTGTTAAAGCTAAAATTAGCATGTTTAAAGTGATTTTCATGCTTCCAGGGGCTCGGGAAGTGAATTAAATACTATTTGGAGGCATTTAATGTTCAAGCAAAAACAGCTGATTTTTGACAAAAGAGATAACACCCCCCCATTACGTCATGCTTCAGAAATGTGGAAAATGGTCCGTTTTCAAATGTTTTATTTTTGAACGTCAGTTCACATTTGTAGGTGGATCATCAGTGTTAGAGCTAAAATTAGCATGTTTAAAGTGATTTTCATGCTTCCAGGGGCCCTAAACACAAGATTTATGGAATGGTTAAAAGTGCATGAAAATGGCCAATTTACTCACTCTGAGTTCTCAAAAAGGGTTTCTTCACCCCGGGAAGTTAATTAAATACCATTTGGAGGCATTTAATGTTCGAGCAAAAACTGCTGATTTTCGACAAAAGAGATAACACCCCCCCATTACGTCATGCTTAGGAAATGTGGAAAATGGTCCGTTTTCAAATGTTTTATTTTTGAACGTCAGTTCACATTTGTAGGTGGATCATCAGTGTTAGAGCTAAAATTAGCATGTTTAACCCCTTCGAAGCTAATGACGAGCTGGGCTCGTCATGGCGCTTACCTGCCGTGCGCTGATGACAAGGCCAGCTCGTCATGAAATAAAGTAAAACAACAAATTGCAGCGCAGGACGGGAAAACGCCTAGCAGCCATGTGGTTATAGTGATTTTCATGCTTCCAGGTGCTCGGGAAGTGAATTAAATACTATTTGGAGGCATTTAATGTTCAAGCAAAAACAGCTGATTTTTGACAAAAGAGATAACACCCCCCCATTACGTCATGCTTCAGAAATGTGGAAAATGGTCCGTTTTCAAATGTTTTATTTTTGAACGTCAGTTCACATTTGTAGGTGGATCATCAGTGTTAGAGCTAAAATTAGCATGTTTAAAGTGATTTTCATGCTTCCAGGGGCCCTAAACACAAGATTTATGGAATGGTTAAAAGTGCATGAAAATGGCCAATTTACTCACTCTGAGTTCTCAAAAAGGGTTTCTTCACCCCGGGAAGTTAATTAAATACCATTTGGAGGCATTTAATGTTCGAGCAAAAACGGCTGATTTTCGACAAAAGAGATAACACCCCCCCATTACGTCATGCTTCAGAAATGTGGAAAATGGTCCGTTTTCAAATGTTTTATTTTTGAACATCAGTTCACATTTGTAGGTGATTCATCAGTGTTAGAGCTAAAATTAGCATGTTTAAAGTGATTTTCATGCTTCCAGGGGCTCGGGAAGTGAATGAAATACTATTTGGAGGCATTTAATGTTCAATCAAAAACAGCTGATTTTTGACAAAAGAGATAACACCCCCCCATTACGTCATGCTTCAGAAATGTGGAAAATGGTCCGTTTTCAAATGTTTTATTTTTGAACGTCAGTTCACATTTGTAGGTGGATCATCAGTGTTAGAGCTAAAATTAGCATGTTTAAAGTGATTTTCATGCTTCCAGGGGCCCTAAACACAAGATTTATGGAATGGTTAAAAGTGCATGAAAATGGCCAATTTACTCACTCTGAGTTCTCAAAAAGGGTTTCTTCACCCCGGGAAGTTAATTAAATACCATTTGGAGGCATTTAATGTTCGAGCAAAAACGGCTGATTTTCGACAAAAGAGATAACACCCCCCATTACGTCATGCTTCAGAAATGTGGAAAATGGTCCGTTTTCAAATGTTTTATTTTTGAACGTCAGTTCACATTTGTAGGTGGATCATCAGTGTTAGAGCTAAAATTAGCATGTTTAAAGTGATTTTCATGCTTCCAGGGGCTCGGGAAGTGAATTAAATACTATTTGGAGGCATTTAATGTTCAATCAAAAACAGCTGATTTTTGACAAAAGAGATAACACCCCCCCATTACGTCATGCTTCAGAAATGTGGAAAATGGTCCGTTTTAAAATGTTTTATTTTTGAATGTCAGTTCACATTTGTAGGTGGATCATCAGTGTTGGAGCTAAAATTAGCATGTTTAAAGTGATTTTCATGCTTCCAGGGGCCCTAAACACAAGATTTATGGAATGGTTAAAAGTGCATGAAAATGGCTAATTTACTCACTCTGAGTTCTCAAAAAGGGTTTCTTCACCCCGGGAAGTTAATTAAATACCATTTGGAGGCATTTAATGTTCGAGCAAAAACGGCTGATTTTCGACAAAAGAGATAACACCCCCCCATTACGTCATGCTTCAGAAATGTGGAAAATGGTCAGTTTTCAAATGTTTTATTTTTGAACGTCAGTTCACATTTGTAGGTGGATCATCAGTGTTAGAGCTAAAATTAGCATGTTTAAAGTGATTTTCATGCTTCCAGGGGCCCTAAACACAAGATTTATGGAATGGTTAAAAGTGCATGAAAATGGCCAATTTACTCACTCTGAGTTCTTAAAAAGGGTTTCTTCACCCCGGGAAGTTAATTAAATACCATTTGGAGGCATTTAATGTTTGAGCAAAAACTGCTGATTTTCGACAAAAGAGATAACACCCCCCCATTACGTCATGCTTCAGAAATGTGGAAAATGGTCCGTTTTCAAATGTTTTATTTTTGAACGTCAGTTCACATTTGTAGGTGTATCATCAGTGTTAGAGCTAAAATTAGCATGTTTAAAGTGATTTTCATGCTTCCAGGGGCCCTAAACACAAGATTTATGGAATGGTTAAAAGTGCATGAAAATGGCCAATTTACTCACTCTGAGTTCTTAAAAAGGGTTTCTTCACCCCGGGAAGTTAATTAAATACCATTTGGAGGCATTTAATGTTCGAGCAGAAACGGCTGATTTTCGACAAAAGAGATAACACCCCCCCCATTACGTCATGCTTCAGAAATGTGGAAAATGGTCCGTTTTCAAATGTTTTATTTTTGAACGTCAGTTCACATTTGCAGGTGGATCATCAGTGTTAGAGCTAAAATTAGCATGTTTAAAGTGATTTTCATGCTTCCAGGGGCTCGGGAAGTGAATTAAATACTATTTGGAGGCATTTAATGTTCAATCAAAAACAGCTGATTTTTGACAAAAGAGATAACACCCCCCCATTACGTCATGCTTCAGAAATGTGGAAAATGGTCCGTTTTAAAATGTTTTATTTTTGAATGTCAGTTCACATTTGTAGGTGGATCATCAGTGTTGGAGCTAAAATTAGCATGTTTAAAGTGATTTTCATGCTTCCAGGGGCCCTAAACACAAGATTTATGGAATGGTTAAAAGTGCATGAAAATGGCTAATTTACTCACTCTGAGTTCTCAAAAAGGGTTTCTTCACCCCGTGAAGTTAATTAAATACCATTTGGAGGCATTTAATGTTCGAGCAAAAACGGCTGATTTTCGACAAAAGAGATAACACCCCCCCATTACGTCATGCTTCAGAAATGTGGAAAATGGTCAGTTTTCAAATGTTTTATTTTTGAACGTCAGTTCACATTTGTAGGTGGATCATCAGTGTTAGAGCTAAAATTAGCATGTTTAAAGTGATTTTCATGCTTCCAGGGGCCCTAAACACAAGATTTATGGAATGGTTAAAAGTGCATGAAAATGGCCAATTTACTCACTCTGAGTTCTTAAAAAGGGTTTCTTCACCCCGGGAAGTTAATTAAATACCATTTGGAGGCATTTAATGTTTGAGCAAAAACTGCTGATTTTCGACAAAAGAGATAACACCCCCCCATTACGTCATGCTTCAGAAATGTGGAAAATGGTCCGTTTTCAAATGTTTTATTTTTGAACGTCAGTTCACATTTGTAGGTGGATCATCAGTGTTAGAGCTAAAATTAGCATGTTTAAAGTGATTTTCATGCTTCCAGGGGCTCGGGAAGTGAATTAAATACTATTTGGAGGCATTTAATGTTCAAGCAAAAACAGCTGATTTTTGACAAAAGAGATAACACCCCCCCATTACGTCATGCTTCAGAAATGTGGAAAATGGTCCGTTTTCAAATGTTTTATTTTTGAACGTCAGTTCACATTTGTAGGTGGATCATCAGTGTTAGAGCTAAAATTAGCATGTTTAAAGTGATTTTCATGCTTCCAGGGGCCCTAAACACAAGATTTATGGAATGGTTAAAAGTGCATGAAAATGGCCAATTTACTCACTCTGAGTTCTCAAAAAGGGTTTCTTCACCCCGGGAAGTTAATTAAATACCATTTGGAGGCATTTAATGTTCGAGCAAAAACTGCTGATTTTCGACAAAAGAGATAACACCCCCCCATTACGTCATGCTTAGGAAATGTGGAAAATGGTCCGTTTTCAAATGTTTTATTTTTGAACGTCAGTTCACATTTGTAGGTGGATCATCAGTGTTAGAGCTAAAATTAGCATGTTTAACCCCTTCGAAGCTAATGACGAGCTGGGCTCGTCATGGCGCTTACCTGCCGTGCGCTGATGACAAGGCCAGCTCGTCATGAAATAAAGTAAAACAACAAATTGCAGCGCAGGACGGGAAAACGCCTAGCAGCCATGTGGTTATAGTGATTTTCATGCTTCCAGGTGCTCGGGAAGTGAATTAAATACTATTTGGAGGCATTTAATGTTCAAGCAAAAACAGCTGATTTTTGACAAAAGAGATAACACCCCCCCATTACGTCATGCTTCAGAAATGTGGAAAATGGTCCGTTTTCAAATGTTTTATTTTTGAACGTCAGTTCACATTTGTAGGTGGATCATCAGTGTTAGAGCTAAAATTAGCATGTTTAAAGTGATTTTCATGCTTCCAGGGGCCCTAAACACAAGATTTATGGAATGGTTAAAAGTGCATGAAAATGGCCAATTTACTCACTCTGAGTTCTCAAAAAGGGTTTCTTCACCCCGGGAAGTTAATTAAATACCATTTGGAGGCATTTAATGTTCGAGCAAAAACGGCTGATTTTCGACAAAAGAGATAACACCCCCCCATTACGTCATGCTTCAGAAATGTGGAAAATGGTCCGTTTTCAAATGTTTTATTTTTGAACATCAGTTCACATTTGTAGGTGGATCATCAGTGTTAGAGCTAAAATTAGCATGTTTAAAGTGATTTTCATGCTTCCAGGGGCTCGGGAAGTGAATGAAATACTATTTGGAGGCATTTAATGTTCAATCAAAAACAGCTGATTTTTGACAAAAGAGATAACACCCCCCCATTACGTCATGCTTCAGAAATGTGGAAAATGGTCCGTTTTCAAATGTTTTATTTTTGAACGTCAGTTCACATTTGTAGGTGGATCATCAGTGTTAGAGCTAAAATTAGCATGTTTAAAGTGATTTTCATGCTTCCAGGGGCCCTAAACACAAGATTTATGGAATGGTTAAAAGTGCATGAAAATGGCCAATTTACTCACTCTGAGTTCTCAAAAAGGGTTTCTTCACCCCGGGAAGTTAATTAAATACCATTTGGAGGCATTTAATGTTCGAGCAAAAACGGCTGATTTTCGACAAAAGAGATAACACCCCCCATTACGTCATGCTTCAGAAATGTGGAAAATGGTCCGTTTTCAAATGTTTTATTTTTGAACGTCAGTTCACATTTGTAGGTGGATCATCAGTGTTAGAGCTAAAATTAGCATGTTTAAAGTGATTTTCATGCTTCCAGGGGCTCGGGAAGTGAATTAAATACTATTTGGAGGCATTTAATGTTCAATCAAAAACAGCTGATTTTTGACAAAAGAGATAACACCCCCCCATTACGTCATGCTTCAGAAATGTGGAAAATGGTCCGTTTTAAAATGTTTTATTTTTGAATGTCAGTTCACATTTGTAGGTGGATCATCAGTGTTGGAGCTAAAATTAGCATGTTTAAAGTGATTTTCATGCTTCCAGGGGCCCTAAACACAAGATTTATGGAATGGTTAAAAGTGCATGAAAATGGCTAATTTACTCACTCTGAGTTCTCAAAAAGGGTTTCTTCACCCCGGGAAGTTAATTAAATACCATTTGGAGGCATTTAATGTTCGAGCAAAAACGGCTGATTTTCGACAAAAGAGATAACACCCCCCCATTACGTCATGCTTCAGAAATGTGGAAAATGGTCAGTTTTCAAATGTTTTATTTTTGAACGTCAGTTCACATTTGTAGGTGGATCATCAGTGTTAGAGCTAAAATTAGCATGTTTAAAGTGATTTTCATGCTTCCAGGGGCCCTAAACACAAGATTTATGGAATGGTTAAAAGTGCATGAAAATGGCCAATTTACTCACTCTGAGTTCTTAAAAAGGGTTTCTTCACCCCGGGAAGTTAATTAAATACCATTTGGAGGCATTTAATGTTTGAGCAAAAACTGCTGATTTTCGACAAAAGAGATAACACCCCCCCATTACGTCATGCTTCAGAAATGTGGAAAATGGTCCGTTTTCAAATGTTTTATTTTTGAACGTCAGTTCACATTTGTAGGTGTATCATCAGTGTTAGAGCTAAAATTAGCATGTTTAAAGTGATTTTCATGCTTCCAGGGGCCCTAAACACAAGATTTATGGAATGGTTAAAAGTGCATGAAAATGGCCAATTTACTCACTCTGAGTTCTTAAAAAGGGTTTCTTCACCCCGGGAAGTTAATTAAATACCATTTGGAGGCATTTAATGTTCGAGCAGAAACGGCTGATTTTCGACAAAAGAGATAACACCCCCCCCATTACGTCATGCTTCAGAAATGTGGAAAATGGTCCGTTTTCAAATGTTTTATTTTTGAACGTCAGTTCACATTTGCAGGTGGATCATCAGTGTTAGAGCTAAAATTAGCATGTTTAAAGTGATTTTCATGCTTCCAGGGGCTCGGGAAGTGAATTAAATACTATTTGGAGGCATTTAATGTTCAATCAAAAACAGCTGATTTTTGACAAAAGAGATAACACCCCCCCATTACGTCATGCTTCAGAAATGTGGAAAATGGTCCGTTTTAAAATGTTTTATTTTTGAATGTCAGTTCACATTTGTAGGTGGATCATCAGTGTTGGAGCTAAAATTAGCATGTTTAAAGTGATTTTCATGCTTCCAGGGGCCCTAAACACAAGATTTATGGAATGGTTAAAAGTGCATGAAAATGGCTAATTTACTCACTCTGAGTTCTCAAAAAGGGTTTCTTCACCCCGTGAAGTTAATTAAATACCATTTGGAGGCATTTAATGTTCGAGCAAAAACGGCTGATTTTCGACAAAAGAGATAACACCCCCCCATTACGTCATGCTTCAGAAATGTGGAAAATGGTCAGTTTTCAAATGTTTTATTTTTGAACGTCAGTTCACATTTGTAGGTGGATCATCAGTGTTAGAGCTAAAATTAGCATGTTTAAAGTGATTTTCATGCTTCCAGGGGCCCTAAACACAAGATTTATGGAATGGTTAAAAGTGCATGAAAATGGCCAATTTACTCACTCTGAGTTCTTAAAAAGGGTTTCTTCACCCCGGGAAGTTAATTAAATACCATTTGGAGGCATTTAATGTTTGAGCAAAAACTGCTGATTTTCGACAAAAGAGATAACACCCCCCCATTACGTCATGCTTCAGAAATGTGGAAAATGGTCCGTTTTCAAATGTTTTATTTTTGAACGTCAGTTCACATTTGTAGGTGGATCATCAGTGTTAGAGCTAAAATTAGCATGTTTAAAGTGATTTTCATGCTTCCAGGGGCTCGGGAAGTGAATTAAATACTATTTGGAGGCATTTAATGTTCAAGCAAAAACAGCTGATTTTTGACAAAAGAGATAACACCCCCCCATTACGTCATGCTTCAGAAATGTGGAAAATGGTCCGTTTTCAAATGTTTTATTTTTGAACGTCAGTTCACATTTGTAGGTGGATCATCAGTGTTAGAGCTAAAATTAGCATGTTTAAAGTGATTTTCATGCTTCCAGGGGCCCTAAACACAAGATTTATGGAATGGTTAAAAGTGCATGAAAATGGCCAATTTACTCACTCTGAGTTCTCAAAAAGGGTTTCTTCACCCCGGGAAGTTAATTAAATACCATTTGGAGGCATTTAATGTTCGAGCAAAAACTGCTGATTTTCGACAAAAGAGATAACACCCCCCCATTACGTCATGCTTCAGAAATGTGGAAAATGGTCCGTTTTCAAATGTTTTATTTTTGAACGTCAGTTCACATTTGTAGGTGGATCATCAGTGTTAGAGCTAAAATTAGCATGTTTAAAGTGATTTTCATGCTTCCAGGTGCTCGGGAAGTGAATTAAATACTATTTGGAGGCATTTAATGTTCAAGCAAAAACAGCTGATTTTTGACAAAAGAGATAACACCCCCCCATTACGTCATGCTTCAGAAATGTGGAAAATGGTCCGTTTTCAAATGTTTTATTTTTGAACGTCAGTTCACATTTGTAGGTGGATCATCAGTGTTAGAGCTAAAATTAGCATGTTTAAAGTGATTTTCATGCTTCCAGGGGCCCTAAACACAAGATTTATGGAATGGTTAAAAGTGCATGAAAATGGCCAATTTACTCACTCTGAGTTCTCAAAAAGGGTTTCTTCACCCCGGGAAGTTAATTAAATACCATTTGGAGGCATTTAATGTTCGAACAAAAACGGCTGATTTTCGACAAAAGAGATAACACCCCCCCATTACGTCATGCTTCAGAAATGTGGAAAATGGTCCGTTTTCAAATGTTTTATTTTTGAACATCAGTTCACATTTGTAGGTGGATCATCAGTGTTAGAGCTAAAATTAGCATGTTTAAAGTGATTTTCATGCTTCCAGGGGCTCGGGAAGTGAATGAAATACTATTTGGAGGCATTTAATGTTCAATCAAAAACAGCTGATTTTTGACAAAAGAGATAACACCCCCCCATTACGTCATGCTTCAGAAATGTGGAAAATGGTCCGTTTTCAAATGTTTTATTTTTGAACGTCAGTTCACATTTGTAGGTGGATCATCAGTGTTAGAGCTAAAATTAGCATGTTTAAAGTGATTTTCATGCTTCCAGGGGCCCTAAACACAAGATTTATGGAATGGTTAAAAGTGCAGGAAAATGGCCAATTTACTCACTCTGAGTTCTCAAAAAGGGTTTCTTCACCCCGGGAAGTTAATTAAATACCATTTGGAGGCATTTAATGTTCGAGCAAAAACGGCTGATTTTCGACAAAAGAGATAACACCCCCCCATTACGTCATGCTTCAGAAATGTGGAAAATGGTCCGTTTTCAAATGTTTTATTTTTGAACATCAGTTCACATTTGTAGGTGGATCATCAGTGTTAGAGCTAAAATTAGCATGTTTAAAGTGATTTTCATGCTTCCAGGGGCTCGGGAAGTGAATTAAATACTATTTGGAGGCATTTAATGTTCAATCAAAAACAGCTGATTTTTGACAAAAGAGATAACACCCCCCCATTACGTCATGCTTCAGAAATGTGGAAAATGGTCCGTTTTCAAATGTTTTATTTTTTAACGTCAGTTCACATTTGTAGGTGGATCATCAGTGTTAGAGCTAAAATTAGAATGTTTAAAGTGATTTTCATGCTTCCAGGGGCCCTAAACACAAGATTTATGGAATGGTTAAAAGTGCATGAAAATGGCCAATTTACTCACTCTGAGTTCTCAAAAAGGGTTTCTTCACCCCGGGAAGTTAATTAAATACCATTTGGAGGCATTTAATGTTCGAGCAAAAACGGCTGATTTTCGACAAAAGAGATAACACCCCCCCATTACGTCATGCTTCAGAAATGTGGAAAATGGTCCGTTTTCAAATGTTTTATTTTTGAACGTCAGTTCACATTTGTAGGTGGATCATCAGTGTTAGAGCTAAAATTAGCATGTTTAAAGCGATTTTCATGCTTCCAGGGGCTCGGGAAGTGAATTAAATACTATTTGGAGGCATTTAATGTTCAATCAAAAACAGCTGATTTTTGACAAAAGAGATAACACCCCCCCATTACGTCATGCTTCAGAAATGTGGAAAATGGTCCGTTTTCAAATGTTTTATTTTTGAACGTCAGTTCACATTTGTAGGTGGATCATCAGTGTTAGAGCTAAAATTAGCATGTTTAAAGTGATTTTCATGCTTCCAGGGGCCCTAAACACAAGATTTATGGAATGGTTAAAAGTGCATGAAAATGGCCAATTTACTCACTCTGAGTTCTCAAAAAGGGTTTCTTCACCCCGGGAAGTTAATTAAATACCATTTGGAGGCATTTAATGTTCAAGCAGAAACGGCTGATTTTCGACAAAAGAGATAACACCCCCCCATTACGTCATGCTTCAGAAATGTGGAAAATGGTCCGTTTTCAAATGTTTTATTTTTGAACGTCAGTTCACATTTGTAGGTGGATCATCAGTGTTAGAGCTAAAATTAGCATGTTTAAAGTGATTTTCATGCTTCCAGGGGCTCGGGAAGTGAATTAAATACTATTTGGAGGCATTTAATGTTCAATCAAAAACAGCTGATTTTTGACAAAAGAGATAACACCCCCCCATTACGTCATGCTTCAGAAATGTGGAAAATGGTCCGTTTTAAAATGTTTTATTTTTGAATGTCAGTTCACATTTGTAGGTGGATCATCAGTGTTGGAGCTAAAATTAGCATGTTTAAAGTGATTTTCATGCTTCCAGGGGCCCTAAACACAAGATTTATGGAATGGTTAAAAGTGCATGAAAATGGCTAATTTACTCACTCTGAGTTCTCAAAAAGGGTTTCTTCACCCCGGGAAGTTAATTAAATACCATTTGGAGGCATTTAATGTTCGAGCAAAAACGGCTGATTTTCGACAAAAGAGATAACACCCCCCCATTACGTCATGCTTCAGAAATGTGGAAAATGGTCAGTTTTCAAATGTTTTATTTTTGAACGTCAGTTCACATTTGTAGGTGGATCATCAGTGTTAGAGCTAAAATTAGCATGTTTAAAGTGATTTTCATGCTTCCAGGGGCCCTAAACACAAGATTTATGGAATGGTTAAAAGTGCATGAAAATGGCCAATTTACTCACTCTGAGTTCTTAAAAAGGGTTTCTTCACCCCGGGAAGTTAATTAAATACCATTTGGAGGCATTTAATGTTTGAGCAAAAACTGCTGATTTTCGACAAAAGAGATAACACCCCCCCATTACGTCATGCTTCAGAAATGTGGAAAATGGTCCGTTTTCAAATGTTTTATTTTTGAACGTCAGTTCACATTTGTAGGTGTATCATCAGTGTTAGAGCTAAAATTAGCATGTTTAAAGTGATTTTCATGCTTCCAGGGGCTCGGGAAGTGAATTAAATACTATTTGGAGGCATTTAATGTTCAAGCAAAAACAGCTGATTTTTGACAAAAGAGATAACACCCCCCCATTACGTCATGCTTCAGAAATGTGGAAAATGGTCCGTTTTCAAATGTTTTATTTTTGAACGTCAGTTCACATTTGTAGGTGGATCATCAGTGTTAGAGCTAAAATTAGCATGTTTAAAGTGATTTTCATGCTTCCAGGGGCCCTAAACACAAGATTTATGGAATGGTTAAAAGTGCATGAAAATGGCCAATTTACTCACTCTGAGTTCTCAAAAAGGGTTTCTTCACCCCGGGAAGTTAATTAAATACCATTTGGAGGCATGTAATGTTCGAGCAAAAACGGCTGATTTTCGACAAAAGAGATAACACCCCCCCCATTACGTCATGCTTCAGAAATGTGGAAAATGGTCTGTTTTCAAATGTTTTATTTTTGAACATCAGTTCACATTTGTAGGTGGATCATCAGTGTTAGAGCTAAAATTAGCATGTTTAAAGTGATTTTCATGCTTCCAGGGGCTCGGGAAGTGAATAAAATACTATTTGGAGGCATTTAATGTTCAATCAAAAACAGCTGATTTTTGACAAAAGAGATAACACCCCCCATTACGTTATGCTTCAGAAATGTGGAAAATGGTCTGTTTTCAAATGTTTTATTTTTGAACATCAGTTCACATTTGTAGGTGGATCATCAGTGTTAGAGCTAAAATTAGCATGTTTAAAGTGATTTTCATGCTTCCAGGGGCTCGGGAAGTGAATTAAATACTATTTGGAGGCATTTAATGTTCAAGCAAAAACAGCTGATTTTTGACAAAAGAGATAACACCCCCCCATTACGTCATGCTTCAGAAATGTGGAGAATGGTCCGTTTTCAAATGTTTTATTTTTGAACGTCAGTTCACATTTGTAGGTGGATCATCAGTGTTAGAGCTAAAATTAGCATGTTTAAAGTGATTTTCATGCTTCCAGGGGCCCTAAACACAAGATTTATGGAATGGTTAAAAGTGCATGAAAATGGCCAATTTACTCACTCTGAGTTCTCAAAAAGGGTTTCTTCACCCCGGGAAGTTAATTAAATACCATTTGGAGGCATTTAATGTTCGAGCAAAAACTGCTGATTTTCGACAAAAGAGATAACACCCCCCCATTACGTCATGCTTCAGAAATGTGGAAAATGGTCCGTTTTCAAATGTTTTATTTTTGAACGTCAGTTCACATTTGTAGGTGGATCATCAGTGTTAGAGCTAAAATTAGCATGTTTAAAGTGATTTTCATGCTTCCAGGGGCTCGGGAAGTGAATTAAATACTATTTGGAGGCATTTAATGTTCAAGCAAAAACAGCTGATTTTTGACAAAAGAGATAACACCCCCCCATTACGTCATGCTTCAGAAATGTGGAAAATGGTCCGTTTTCAAATGTTTTATTTTTGAACGTCAGTTCACATTTGTAGGTGGATCATCAGTGTTAGAGCTAAAATTAGCATGTTTAAAGTGATTTTCATGCTTCCAGGGGCCCTAAACACAAGATTTATGGAATGGTTAAAAGTGCATGAAAATGGCCAATTTACTCACTCTGAGTTCTTAAAAAGGGTTTCTTCACCCCGGGAAGTTAATTAAATACCATTTGGAGGCATTTAATGTTTGAGCAAAAACTGCTGATTTTCGACAAAAGAGATAACACCCCCCCATTACGTCATGCTTCAGAAATGTGGAAAATGGTCCGTTTTCAAATGTTTTATTTTTGAACGTCAGTTCACATTTGTAGGTGTATCATCAGTGTTAGAGCTAAAATTAGCATGTTTAAAGTGATTTTCATGCTTCCAGGGGCTCGGGAAGTGAATTAAATACTATTTGGAGGCATTTAATGTTCAAGCAAAAACAGCTGATTTTTGACAAAAGAGATAACACCCCCCCATTACGTCATGCTTCAGAAATGTGGAAAATGGTCCGTTTTCAAATGTTTTATTTTTGAACGTCAGTTCACATTTGTAGGTGGATCATCAGTGTTAGAGCTAAAATTAGCATGTTTAAAGTGATTTTCATGCTTCCAGGAGCCCTAAACACAAGATTTATGGAATGGTTAAAAGTGCATGAAAATGGCCAATTTACTCACTCTGAGTTCTCAAAAAGGGTTTCTTCACCCCGGGAAGTTAATTAAATACCATTTGGAGGCATTTAATGTTCGAGCAGAAACGGCTGATTTTCGACAAAAGAGATAACACCCCCCCCATTACGTCATGCTTCAGAAATGTGGAAAATGGTCCGTTTTCAAATGTTTTATTTTTGAACGTCAGTTCACATTTGCAGGTGGATCATCAGTGTTAGAGCTAAAATTAGCATGTTTAAAGTGATTTTCATGCTTCCAGGGGCTCGGGAAGTGAATTAAATACTATTTGGAGGCATTTAATGTTCAATCAAAAACAGCTGATTTTTGACAAAAGAGATAACACCCCCCCATTACGTCATGCTTCAGAAATGTGGAAAATGGTCCGTTTTAAAATGTTTTATTTTTGAATGTCAGTTCACATTTGTAGGTGGATCATCAGTGTTGGAGCTAAAATGAGCATGTTTAAAGTGATTTTCATGCTTCCAGGGGCCCTAAACACAAGATTTATGGAATGGTTAAAAGTGCATGAAAATGGCTAATTTACTCACTCTGAGTTCTCAAAAAGGGTTTCTTCACCCCGTGAAGTTAATTAAATACCATTTGGAGGCATTTAATGTTCGAGCAAAAACGGCTGATTTTCGACAAAAGAGATAACACCCCCCCATTACGTCATGCTTCAGAAATGTGGAAAATGGTCAGTTTTCAAATGTTTTATTTTTGAACGTCAGTTCACATTTGTAGGTGGATCATCAGTGTTAGAGCTAAAATTAGCATGTTTAAAGTGATTTTCATGCTTCCAGGGGCCCTAAACACAAGATTTATGGAATGGTTAAAAGTGCATGAAAATGGCCAATTTACTCACTCTGAGTTCTTAAAAAGGGTTTCTTCACCCCGGGAAGTTAATTAAATACCATTTGGAGGCATTTAATGTTTGAGCAAAAACTGCTGATTTTCGACAAAAGAGATAACACCCCCCCATTACGTCATGCTTCAGAAATGTGGAAAATGGTCCGTTTTCAAATGTTTTATTTTTGAACGTCAGTTCACATTTGTAGGTGGATCATCAGTGTTAGAGCTAAAATTAGCATGTTTAAAGTGATTTTCATGCTTCCAGGGGCTCGGGAAGTGAATTAAATACTATTTGGAGGCATTTAATGTTCAAGCAAAAACAGCTGATTTTTGACAAAAGAGATAACACCCCCCCATTACGTCATGCTTCAGAAATGTGGAAAATGGTCCGTTTTCAAATGTTTTATTTTTGAACGTCAGTTCACATTTGTAGGTGGATCATCAGTGTTAGAGCTAAAATTAGCATGTTTAAAGTGATTTTCATGCTTCCAGGGGCCCTAAACACAAGATTTATGGAATGGTTAAAAGTGCATGAAAATGGCCAATTTACTCACTCTGAGTTCTCAAAAAGGGTTTCTTCACCCCGGGAAGTTAATTAAATACCATTTGGAGGCATTTAATGTTCGAGCAAAAACTGCTGATTTTCGACAAAAGAGATAACCCCCCCCCATTACGTCATGCTTCAGAAATGTGGAAAATGGTCCGTTTTCAAATGTTTTATTTTTGAACGTCAGTTCACATTTGTAGGTGGATCATCAGTGTTAGAGCTAAAATTATCATGTTTAAAGTGATTTTCATGCTTCCAGGTGCTCGGGAAGTGAATTAAATACTATTTGGAGGCATTTAATGTTCAAGCAAAAACAGCTGATTTTTGACAAAAGAGATAACACCCCCCCATTACGTCATGCTTCAGAAATGTGGAAAATGGTCCGTTTTCAAATGTTTTATTTTTGAACGTCAGTTCACATTTGTAGGTGGATCATCAGTGTTAGAGCTAAAATTAGCATGTTTAAAGTGATTTTCATGCTTCCAGGGGCCCTAAACACAAGATTTCTGGAATGGTTAAAAGTGCATGAAAATGGCCAATTTACTCACTCTGAGTTCTCAAAAAGGGTTTCTTCACCCCGGGAAGTTAATTAAATACCATTTGGAGGCATTTAATGTTCGAGCAAAAACGGCTGATTTTCGACAAAAGAGATAACACCCCCCCATTACGTCATGCTTCAGAAATGTGGAAAATGGTCCGTTTTCAAATGTTTTATTTTTGAACATCAGTTCACATTTGTAGGTGGATCATCAGTGTTAGAGCTAAAATTAGCATGTTTAAAGTGATTTTCATGCTTCCAGGGGCTCGGGAAGTGAATGAAATACTATTTGGAGGCATTTAATGTTCAATCAAAAACAGCTGATTTTTGACAAAAGAGATAACACCCCCCCATTACGTCATGCTTCAGAAATGTGGAAAATGGTCCGTTTTCAAATGTTTTATTTTTGAACGTCAGTTCACATTTGTAGGTGGATCATCAGTGTTAGAGCTAAAATTAGCATGTTTAAAGTGATTTTCATGCTTCCAGGGGCCCTAAACACAAGATTTATGGAATGGTTAAAAGTGCATGAAAATGGCCAATTTACTCACTCTGAGTTCTCAAAAAGGGTTTCTTCACCCCGGGAAGTTAATTAAATACCATTTGGAGGCATTTAATGTTCGAGCAAAAACTGCTGATTTTCGACAAAAGAGATAACCCCCCCCCATTACGTCATGCTTCAGAAATGTGGAAAATGGTCCGTTTTCAAATGTTTTATTTTTGAACGTCAGTTCACATTTGTAGGTGGATCATCAGTGTTAGAGCTAAAATTATCATGTTTAAAGTGATTTTCATGCTTCCAGGTGCTCGGGAAGTGAATTAAATACTATTTGGAGGCATTTAATGTTCAAGCAAAAACAGCTGATTTTTGACAAAAGAGATAACACCCCCCCATTACGTCATGCTTCAGAAATGTGGAAAATGGTCCGTTTTCAAATGTTTTATTTTTGAACGTCAGTTCACATTTGTAGGTGGATCATCAGTGTTAGAGCTAAAATTAGCATGTTTAAAGTGATTTTCATGCTTCCAGGGGCCCTAAACACAAGATTTCTGGAATGGTTAAAAGTGCATGAAAATGGCCAATTTACTCACTCTGAGTTCTCAAAAAGGGTTTCTTCACCCCGGGAAGTTAATTAAATACCATTTGGAGGCATTTAATGTTCGAGCAAAAACGGCTGATTTTCGACAAAAGAGATAACACCCCCCCATTACGTCATGCTTCAGAAATGTGGAAAATGGTCCGTTTTCAAATGTTTTATTTTTGAACATCAGTTCACATTTGTAGGTGGATCATCAGTGTTAGAGCTAAAATTAGCATGTTTAAAGTGATTTTCATGCTTCCAGGGGCTCGGGAAGTGAATGAAATACTATTTGGAGGCATTTAATGTTCAATCAAAAACAGCTGATTTTTGACAAAAGAGATAACACCCCCCCATTACGTCATGCTTCAGAAATGTGGAAAATGGTCCGTTTTCAAATGTTTTATTTTTGAACGTCAGTTCACATTTGTAGGTGGATCATCAGTGTTAGAGCTAAAATTAGCATGTTTAAAGTGATTTTCATGCTTCCAGGGGCCCTAAACACAAGATTTATGGAATGGTTAAAAGTGCATGAAAATGGCCAATTTACTCACTCTGAGTTCTCAAAAAGGGTTTCTTCACCCCGGGAAGTTAATTAAATACCATTTGGAGGCATTTAATGTTCGAGCAAAAACGGCTGATTTTCGACAAAAGAGATAACACCCCCCATTACGTCATGCTTCAGAAATGTGGAAAATGGTCCGTTTTCAAATGTTTTATTTTTGAACGTCAGTTCACATTTGTAGGTGGATCATCAGTGTTAGAGCTAAAATTAGCATGTTTAAAGTGATTTTCATGCTTCCAGGGGCTCGGGAAGTGAATTAAATACTATTTGGAGGCATTTAATGTTCAAGCAAAAACAGCTGATTTTTGACAAAAGAGATAACACCCCCCCATTACGTCATGCTTCAGAAATGTGGAAAATGGTCCGTTTTCAAATGTTTTATTTTTGAACGTCAGTTCACATTTGTAGGTGGATCATCAGTGTTAGAGCTAAAATTAGCATGTTTAAAGTGATTTTCATGCTTCCAGGGGCCCTAAACACACGATTTATGGAATGGTTAAAAGTGCATGAAAATGGCCAATTTACTCACTCTGAGTTCTCAAAAAGGGTTTCTTCACCCCGGGAAGTTAATTAAATACCATTTGGAGGCATTTAATGTTCGAGCAAAAACGGCTGATTTTCGACAAAAGAGATAACACCCCCCCATTACGTCATGCTTCAGAAATGTGGAAAATGGTCCGTTTTCAAATGTTTTATTTTTGAACATCAGTTCACATTTGTAGGTGGATCATCAGTGTTAGAGCTAAAATTAGCATGTTTAAAGTGATTTTCATGCTTCCAGGGGCTCGGGAAGTGAATTAAATACTATTTGGAGGCATTTAATGTTCAATCAAAAACAGCTGATTTTTGACAAAAGAGATAACACCCCCCCATTACGTCATGCTTCAGAAATGTGGAAAATGGTCCGTTTTCAAATGTTTTATTTTTTAACGTCAGTTCACATTTGTAGGTGGATCATCAGTGTTAGAGCTAAAATTAGAATGTTTAAAGTGATTTTCATGCTTCCAGGGGCCCTAAACACAAGATTTATGGAATGGTTAAAAGTGCATGAAAATGGCCAATTTACTCACTCTGAGTTCTCAAAAAGGGTTTCTTCACCCCGGGAAGTTAATTAAATACCATTTGGAGGCATTTAATGTTCGAGCAAAAACGGCTGATTTTCGACAAAAGAGATAACACCCCCCCATTACGTCATGCTTCAGAAATGTGGAAAATGGTCCGTTTTCAAATGTTTTATTTTTGAACGTCAGTTCACATTTGTAGGTGGATCATCAGTGTTAGAGCTAAAATTAGCATGTTTAAAGCGATTTTCATGCTTCCAGGGGCTCGGGAAGTGAATTAAATACTATTTGGAGGCATTTAATGTTCAATCAAAAACAGCTGATTTTTGACAAAAGAGATAACACCCCCCCATTACGTCATGCTTCAGAAATGTGGAAAATGGTCCGTTTTCAAATGTTTTATTTTTGAACGTCAGTTCACATTTGTAGGTGGATCATCAGTGTTAGAGCTAAAATTAGCATGTTTAAAGTGATTTTCATGCTTCCAGGGGCCCTAAACACAAGATTTATGGAATGGTTAAAAGTGCATGAAAATGGCCAATTTACTCACTCTGAGTTCTCAAAAAGGGTTTCTTCACCCCGGGAAGTTAATTAAATACCATTTGGAGGCATTTAATGTTCGAGCAGAAACGGCTGATTTTCGACAAAAGAGATAACACCCCCCCATTACGTCATGCTTCAGAAATGTGGAAAATGGTCCGTTTTCAAATGTTTTATTTTTGAACGTCAGTTCACATTTGTAGGTGGATCATCAGTGTTAGAGCTAAAATTAGCATGTTTAAAGTGATTTTCATGCTTCCAGGGGCTCGGGAAGTGAATTAAATACTATTTGGAGGCATTTAATGTTCAATCAAAAACAGCTGATTTTTGACAAAAGAGATAACACCCCCCCATTACGTCATGCTTCAGAAATGTGGAAAATGGTCCGTTTTAAAATGTTTTATTTTTGAATGTCAGTTCACATTTGTAGGTGGATCATCAGTGTTGGAGCTAAAATTAGCATGTTTAAAGTGATTTTCATGCTTCCAGGGGCCCTAAACACAAGATTTATGGAATGGTTAAAAGTGCATGAAAATGGCTAATTTACTCACTCTGAGTTCTCAAAAAGGGTTTCTTCACCCCGGGAAGTTAATTAAATACCATTTGGAGGCATTTAATGTTCGAGCAAAAACGGCTGATTTTCGACAAAAGAGATAACACCCCCCCATTACGTCATGCTTCAGAAATGTGGAAAATGGTCAGTTTTCAAATGTTTTATTTTTGAACGTCAGTTCACATTTGTAGGTGTATCATCAGTGTTAGAGCTAAAATTAGCATGTTTAAAGTGATTTTCATGCTTCCAGGGGCCCTAAACACAAGATTTATGGAATGGTTAAAAGTGCATGAAAATGGCCAATTTACTCACTCTGAGTTCTTAAAAAGGGTTTCTTCACCCCGGGAAGTTAATTAAATACCATTTGGAGGCATTTAATGTTTGAGCAAAAACTGCTGATTTTCGACAAAAGAGATAACACCCCCCCATTACGTCATGCTTCAGAAATGTGGAAAATGGTCCGTTTTCAAATGTTTTATTTTTGAACGTCAGTTCACATTTGTAGGTGTATCATCAGTGTTAGAGCTAAAATTAGCATGTTTAAAGTGATTTTCATGCTTCCAGGGGCTCGGGAAGTGAATTAAATACTATTTGGAGGCATTTAATGTTCAAGCAAAAACAGCTGATTTTTGACAAAAGAGATAACACCCCCCCATTACGTCATGCTTCAGAAATGTGGAAAATGGTCCGTTTTCAAATGTTTTATTTTTGAACGTCAGTTCACATTTGTAGGTGGATCATCAGTGTTAGAGCTAAAATTAGCATGTTTAAAGTGATTTTCATGCTTCCAGGGGCCCTAAACACAAGATTTATGGAATGGTTAAAAGTGCATGAAAATGGCCAATTTACTCACTCTGAGTTCTCAAAAAGGGTTTCTTCACCCCGGGAAGTTAATTAAATACCATTTGGAGGCATTTAATGTTCGAGCAAAAACGGCTGATTTTCGACAAAAGAGATAACACCCCCCCATTACGTCATGCTTCAGAAATGTGGAAAATGGTCTGTTTTCAAATGTTTTATTTTTGAACATCAGTTCACATTTGTAGGTGGATCATCAGTGTTAGAGCTAAAATTAGCATGTTTAAAGTGATTTTCATGCTTCCAGGGGCTCGGGAAGTGAATTAAATACTATTTGGAGGCATTTAATGTTCAATCAAAAACAGCTGATTTTTGACAAAAGAGATAACACCCCCCATTACGTTATGCTTCAGAAATGTGGAAAATGGTCTGTTTTCAAATGTTTTATTTTTGAACATCAGTTCACATTTGTAGGTGGATCATCAGTGTTAGAGCTAAAATTAGCATGTTTAAAGTGATTTTCATGCTTCCAGGGGCTCGGGAAGTGAATTAAATACTATTTGGAGGCATTTAATGTTCAAGCAAAAACAGCTGATTTTTGACAAAAGAGATAACACCCCCCCATTACGTCATGCTTCAGAAATGTGGAAAATGGTCCGTTTTCAAATGTTTTATTTTTGAACGTCAGTTCACATTTGTAGGTGGATCATCAGTGTTAGAGCTAAAATTAGCATGTTTAAAGTGATTTTCATGCTTCCAGGGGCCCTAAACACAAGATTTATGGAATGGTTAAAAGTGCATGAAAATGGCCAATTTACTCACTCTGAGTTCTCAAAAAGGGTTTCTTCACCCCGGGAAGTTAATTAAATACCATTTGGAGGCATTTAATGTTCGAGCAAAAACTGCTGATTTTCGACAAAAGAGATAACACCCCCCCATTACGTCATGCTTCAGAAATGTGGAAAATGGTCCGTTTTCAAATGTTTTATTTTTGAACGTCAGTTCACATTTGTAGGTGGATCATCAGTGTTAGAGCTAAAATTAGCATGTTTAAAGTGATTTTCATGCTTCCAGGGGCTCGGGAAGTGAATTAAATACTATTTGGAGGCATTTAATGTTCAAGCAAAAACAGCTGATTTTTGACAAAAGAGATAACACCCCCCCATTACGTCATGCTTCAGAAATGTGGAAAATGGTCCGTTTTCAAATGTTTTATTTTTGAACGTCAGTTCACATTTGTAGGTGGATCATCAGTGTTAGAGCTAAAATTAGCATGTTTAAAGTGATTTTCATGCTTCCAGGGGCCCTAAACACAAGATTTATGGAATGGTTAAAAGTGCATGAAAATGGCCAATTTACTCACTCTGAGTTCTCAAAAAGGGTTTCTTCACCCCGGGAAGTTAATTAAATACCATTTGGAGGCATTTAATGTTCGAGCAAAAACGGCTGATTTTCGACAAAAGAGATAACACCCCCCCATTACGTCATGCTTCAGAAATGTGGAAAATGGTCCGTTTTCAAATGTTTTATTTTTGAACATCAGTTCACATTTGTAGGTGGATCATCAGTGTTAGAGCTAAAATTAGCATGTTTAAAGTGATTTTCATGCTTCCAGGGGCTCGGGAAGTGAATGAAATACTATTTGGAGGCATTTAATGTTCAATCAAAAACAGCTGATTTTTGACAAAAGAGATAACACCCCCCCATTACGTCATGCTTCAGAAATGTGGAAAATGGTCCGTTTTCAAATGTTTTATTTTTGAACGTCAGTTCACATTTGTAGGTGGATCATCAGTGTTAGAGCTAAAATTAGCATGTTTAAAGTGATTTTCATGCTTCCAGGGGCCCTAAACACAAGATTTATGGAATGGTTAAAAGTGCATGAAAATGGCCAATTTACTCACTCTGAGTTCTCAAAAAGGGTTTCTTCACCCCGGGAAGTTAATTAAATACCATTTGGAGGCATTTAATGTTCGAGCAAAAACGGCTGATTTTCGACAAAAGAGATAACACCCCCCCATTACGTCATGCTTCAGAAATGTGGAAAATGGTCCGTTTTCAAATGTTTTATTTTTGAACATCAGTTCACATTTGTAGGTGGATCATCAGTGTTAGAGCTAAAATTAGCATGTTTAAAGTGATTTTCATGCTTCCAGGGGCTCGGGAAGTGAATTAAATACTATTTGGAGGCATTTAATGTTCAATCAAAAACAGCTGATTTTTGACAAAAGAGATAACACCCCCCCATTACGTCATGCTTCAGAAATGTGGAAAATGGTCCGTTTTCAAATGTTTTATTTTTTAACGTCAGTTCACATTTGTAGGTGGATCATCAGTGTTAGAGCTAAAATTAGAATGTTTAAAGTGATTTTCATGCTTCCAGGGGCCCTAAACACAAGATTTATGGAATGGTTAAAAGTGCATGAAAATGGCCAATTTACTCACTCTGAGTTCTCAAAAAGGGTTTCTTCACCCCGGGAAGTTAATTAAATACCATTTGGAGGCATTTAATGTTCGAGCAAAAACGGCTGATTTTCGACAAAAGAGATAACACCCCCCATTACGTCATGCTTCAGAAATGTGGAAAATGGTCCGTTTTCAAATGTTTTATTTTTGAACGTCAGTTCACATTTGTAGGTGGATCATCAGTGTTAGAGCTAAAATTAGCATGTTTAAAGTGATTTTCATGCTTCCAGGGGCTCGGGAAGTGAATTAAATACTATTTGGAGGCATTTAATGTTCAAGCAAAAACAGCTGATTTTTGACAAAAGAGATAACACCCCCCCATTACGTCATGCTTCAGAAATGTGGAAAATGGTCCGTTTTCAAATGTTTTATTTTTGAACGTCAGTTCACATTTGTAGGTGGATCATCAGTGTTAGAGCTAAAATTAGCATGTTTAAAGTGATTTTCATGCTTCCAGGGGCCCTAAACACACGATTTATGGAATGGTTAAAAGTGCATGAAAATGGCCAATTTACTCACTCTGAGTTCTCAAAAAGGGTTTCTTCACCCCGGGAAGTTAATTAAATACCATTTGGAGGCATTTAATGTTCGAGCAAAAACGGCTGATTTTCGACAAAAGAGATAACACCCCCCCATTACGTCATGCTTCAGAAATGTGGAAAATGGTCCGTTTTCAAATGTTTTATTTTTGAACATCAGTTCACATTTGTAGGTGGATCATCAGTGTTAGAGCTAAAATTAGCATGTTTAAAGTGATTTTCATGCTTCCAGGGGCTCGGGAAGTGAATTAAATACTATTTGGAGGCATTTAATGTTCAATCAAAAACAGCTGATTTTTGACAAAAGAGATAACACCCCCCCATTACGTCATGCTTCAGAAATGTGGAAAATGGTCCGTTTTCAAATGTTTTATTTTTTAACGTCAGTTCACATTTGTAGGTGGATCATCAGTGTTAGAGCTAAAATTAGAATGTTTAAAGTGATTTTCATGCTTCCAGGGGCCCTAAACACAAGATTTATGGAATGGTTAAAAGTGCATGAAAATGGCCAATTTACTCACTCTGAGTTCTCAAAAAGGGTTTCTTCACCCCGGGAAGTTAATTAAATACCATTTGGAGGCATTTAATGTTCGAGCAAAAACGGCTGATTTTCGACAAAAGAGATAACACCCCCCCATTACGTCATGCTTCAGAAATGTGGAAAATGGTCCGTTTTCAAATGTTTTATTTTTGAACGTCAGTTCACATTTGTAGGTGGATCATCAGTGTTAGAGCTAAAATTAGCATGTTTAAAGCGATTTTCATGCTTCCAGGGGCTCGGGAAGTGAATTAAATACTATTTGGAGGCATTTAATGTTCAATCAAAAACAGCTGATTTTTGACAAAAGAGATAACACCCCCCCATTACGTCATGCTTCAGAAATGTGGAAAATGGTCCGTTTTCAAATGTTTTATTTTTGAACGTCAGTTCACATTTGTAGGTGGATCATCAGTGTTAGAGCTAAAATTAGCATGTTTAAAGTGATTTTCATGCTTCCAGGGGCCCTAAACACAAGATTTATGGAATGGTTAAAAGTGCATGAAAATGGCCAATTTACTCACTCTGAGTTCTCAAAAAGGGTTTCTTCACCCCGGGAAGTTAATTAAATACCATTTGGAGGCATTTAATGTTCGAGCAGAAACGGCTGATTTTCGACAAAAGAGATAACACCCCCCCATTACGTCATGCTTCAGAAATGTGGAAAATGGTCCGTTTTCAAATGTTTTATTTTTGAACGTCAGTTCACATTTGTAGGTGGATCATCAGTGTTAGAGCTAAAATTAGCATGTTTAAAGTGATTTTCATGCTTCCAGGGGCTCGGGAAGTGAATTAAATACTATTTGGAGGCATTTAATGTTCAATCAAAAACAGCTGATTTTTGACAAAAGAGATAACACCCCCCCATTACGTCATGCTTCAGAAATGTGGAAAATGGTCCGTTTTAAAATGTTTTATTTTTGAATGTCAGTTCACATTTGTAGGTGGATCATCAGTGTTGGAGCTAAAATTAGCATGTTTAAAGTGATTTTCATGCTTCCAGGGGCCCTAAACACAAGATTTATGGAATGGTTAAAAGTGCATGAAAATGGCTAATTTACTCACTCTGAGTTCTCAAAAAGGGTTTCTTCACCCCGGGAAGTTAATTAAATACCATTTGGAGGCATTTAATGTTCGAGCAAAAACGGCTGATTTTCGACAAAAGAGATAACACCCCCCCATTACGTCATGCTTCAGAAATGTGGAAAATGGTCAGTTTTCAAATGTTTTATTTTTGAACGTCAGTTCACATTTGTAGGTGGATCATCAGTGTTAGAGCTAAAATTAGCATGTTTAAAGTGATTTTCATGCTTCCAGGGGCCCTAAACACAAGATTTATGGAATGGTTAAAAGTGCATGAAAATGGCCAATTTACTCACTCTGAGTTCTTAAAAAGGGTTTCTTCACCCCGGGAAGTTAATTAAATACCATTTGGAGGCATTTAATGTTTGAGCAAAAACTGCTGATTTTCGACAAAAGAGATAACACCCCCCCATTACGTCATGCTTCAGAAATGTGGAAAATGGTCCGTTTTCAAATGTTTTATTTTTGAACGTCAGTTCACATTTGTAGGTGTATCATCAGTGTTAGAGCTAAAATTAGCATGTTTAAAGTGATTTTCATGCTTCCAGGGGCTCGGGAAGTGAATTAAATACTATTTGGAGGCATTTAATGTTCAAGCAAAAACAGCTGATTTTTGACAAAAGAGATAACACCCCCCCATTACGTCATGCTTCAGAAATGTGGAAAATGGTCCGTTTTCAAATGTTTTATTTTTGAACGTCAGTTCACATTTGTAGGTGGATCATCAGTGTTAGAGCTAAAATTAGCATGTTTAAAGTGATTTTCATGCTTCCAGGGGCCCTAAACACAAGATTTATGGAATGGTTAAAAGTGCATGAAAATGGCCAATTTACTCACTCTGAGTTCTCAAAAAGGGTTTCTTCACCCCGGGAAGTTAATTAAATACCATTTGGAGGCATTTAATGTTCGAGCAAAAACGGCTGATTTTCGACAAAAGAGATAACACCCCCCCATTACGTCATGCTTCAGAAATGTGGAAAATGGTCTGTTTTCAAATGTTTTATTTTTGAACATCAGTTCACATTTGTAGGTGGATCATCAGTGTTAGAGCTAAAATTAGCATGTTTAAAGTGATTTTCATGCTTCCAGGGGCTCGGGAAGTGAATTAAATACTATTTGGAGGCATTTAATGTTCAATCAAAAACAGCTGATTTTTGACAAAAGAGATAACACCCCCCATTACGTTATGCTTCAGAAATGTGGAAAATGGTCTGTTTTCAAATGTTTTATTTTTGAACATCAGTTCACATTTGTAGGTGGATCATCAGTGTTAGAGCTAAAATTAGCATGTTTAAAGTGATTTTCATGCTTCCAGGGGCTCGGGAAGTGAATTAAATACTATTTGGAGGCATTTAATGTTCAAGCAAAAACAGCTGATTTTTGACAAAAGAGATAACACCCCCCCATTACGTCATGCTTCAGAAATGTGGAAAATGGTCCGTTTTCAAATGTTTTATTTTTGAACGTCAGTTCACATTTGTAGGTGGATCATCAGTGTTAGAGCTAAAATTAGCATGTTTAAAGTGATTTTCATGCTTCCAGGGGCCCTAAACACAAGATTTATGGAATGGTTAAAAGTGCATGAAAATGGCCAATTTACTCACTCTGAGTTCTCAAAAAGGGTTTCTTCACCCCGGGAAGTTAATTAAATACCATTTGGAGGCATTTAATGTTCGAGCAAAAACGGCTGATTTTCGACAAAAGAGATAACACCCCCCCATTACGTCATGCTTCAGAAATGTGGAAAATGGTCCGTTTTCAAATGTTTTATTTTTGAACGTCAGTTCACATTTGTAGGTGGATCATCAGTGTTAGAGCTAAAATTAGCATGTTTAAAGTGATTTTCATGCTTCCAGGGGCTCGGGAAGTGAATTAAATACTATTTGGAGGCATTTAATGTTCAAGCAAAAACAGCTGATTTTTGACAAAAGAGATAACACCCCCCCATTACGTCATGCTTCAGAAATGTGGAAAATGGTCCGTTTTCAAATGTTTTATTTTTGAACGTCAGTTCACATTTGTAGGTGGATCATCAGTGTTAGAGCTAAAATTAGCATGTTTAAAGTGATTTTCATGCTTCCAGGGGCCCTAAACACAAGATTTATGGAATGGTTAAAAGTGCATGAAAATGGCCAATTTACTCACTCTGAGTTCTCAAAAAGGGTTTCTTCACCCCGGGAAGTTAATTAAATACCATTTGGAGGCATTTAATGTTCGAGCAAAAACGGCTGATTTTCGACAAAAGAGATAACACCCCCCCATTACGTCATGCTTCAGAAATGTGGAAAATGGTCCGTTTTCAAATGTTTTATTTTTGAACATCAGTTCACATTTGTAGGTGGATCATCAGTGTTAGAGCTAAAATTAGCATGTTTAAAGTGATTTTCATGCTTCCAGGGGCTCGGGAAGTGAATGAAATACTATTTGGAGGCATTTAATGTTCAAGCAAAAACAGCTGATTTTTGACAAAAGAGATAACACCCCCCCATTACGTCATGCTTCAGAAATGTGGAAAATGGTCCGTTTTCAAATGTTTTATTTTTGAACGTCAGTTCACATTTGTAGGTGGATCATCAGTGTTAGAGCTAAAATTAGCATGTTTAAAGTGATTTTCATGCTTCCAGGGGCCCTAAACACAAGATTTATGGAATGGTTAAAAGTGCATGAAAATGGCCAATTTACTCACTCTGAGTTCTCAAAAAGGGTTTCTTCACCCCGGGAAGTTAATTAAATACCATTTGGAGGCATTTAATGTTCGAGCAAAAACTGCTGATTTTCGACAAAAGAGATAACACCCCCCCATTACGTCATGCTTCAGAAATGTGGAAAATGGTCCGTTTTCAAATGTTTTATTTTTGAACGTCAGTTCACATTTGTAGGTGGATCATCAGTGTTAGAGCTAAAATTAGCATGTTTAAAGTGATTTTCATGCTTCCAGGTGCTCGGGAAGTGAATTAAATACTATTTGGAGGCATTTAATGTTCAAGCAAAAACAGCTGATTTTTGACAAAAGAGATAACACCCCCCCATTACGTCATGCTTCAGAAATGTGGAAAATGGTCCGTTTTCAAATGTTTTATTTTTGAACGTCAGTTCACATTTGTAGGTGGATCATCAGTGTTAGAGCTAAAATTAGCATGTTTAAAGTGATTTTCATGCTTCCAGGGGCCCTAAACACAAGATTTATGGAATGGTTAAAAGTGCATGAAAATGGCCAATTTACTCACTCTGAGTTCTCAAAAAGGGTTTCTTCACCCCGGGAAGTTAATTAAATACCATTTGGAGGCATTTAATGTTCGAGCAAAAACGGCTGATTTTCGACAAAAGAGATAACACCCCCCCATTACGTCATGCTTCAGAAATGTGGAAAATGGTCCGTTTTCAAATGTTTTATTTTTGAACATCAGTTCACATTTGTAGGTGGATCATCAGTGTTAGAGCTAAAATTAGCATGTTTAAAGTGATTTTCATGCTTCCAGGGGCTCGGGAAGTGAATGAAATACTATTTGGAGGCATTTAATGTTCAATCAAAAACAGCTGATTTTTGACAAAAGAGATAACACCCCCCCATTACGTCATGCTTCAGAAATGTGGAAAATGGTCCGTTTTCAAATGTTTTATTTTTGAACGTCAGTTCACATTTGTAGGTGGATCATCAGTGTTAGAGCTAAAATTAGCATGTTTAAAGTGATTTTCATGCTTCCAGGGGCCCTAAACACAAGATTTATGGAATGGTTAAAAGTGCATGAAAATGGCCAATTTACTCACTCTGAGTTCTCAAAAAGGGTTTCTTCACCCCGGGAAGTTAATTAAATACCATTTGGAGGCATTTAATGTTCGAGCAAAAACGGCTGATTTTCGACAAAAGAGATAACACCCCCCATTACGTCATGCTTCAGAAATGTGGAAAATGGTCCGTTTTCAAATGTTTTATTTTTGAACGTCAGTTCACATTTGTAGGTGGATCATCAGTGTTAGAGCTAAAATTAGCATGTTTAAAGTGATTTTCATGCTTCCAGGGGCTCGGGAAGTGAATTAAATACTATTTGGAGGCATTTAATGTTCAAGCAAAAACAGCTGATTTTTGACAAAAGAGATAACACCCCCCCATTACGTCATGCTTCAGAAATGTGGAAAATGGTCCGTTTTCAAATGTTTTATTTTTGAACGTCAGTTCACATTTGTAGGTGGATCATCAGTGTTAGAGCTAAAATTAGCATGTTTAAAGTGATTTTCATGCTTCCAGGGGCCCTAAACACAAGATTTATGGAATGGTTAAAAGTGCATGAAAATGGCCAATTTACTCACTCTGAGTTCTCAAAAAGGGTTTCTTCACCCCGGGAAGTTAATTAAATACCATTTGGAGGCATTTAATGTTCGAGCAAAAACTGCTGATTTTCGACAAAAGAGATAACACCCCCCCATTACGTCATGCTTCAGAAATGTGGAAAATGGTCCGTTTTCAAATGTTTTATTTTTGAACGTCAGTTCACATTTGTAGGTGGATCATCAGTGTTAGAGCTAAAATTAGCATGTTTAAAGTGATTTTCATGCTTCCAGGTGCTCGGGAAGTGAATTAAATACTATTTGGAGGCATTTAATGTTCAAGCAAAAACAGCTGATTTTTGACAAAAGAGATAACACCCCCCCATTACGTCATGCTTCAGAAATGTGGAAAATGGTCCGTTTTCAAATGTTTTATTTTTGAACGTCAGTTCACATTTGTAGGTGGATCATCAGTGTTAGAGCTAAAATTAGCATGTTTAAAGTGATTTTCATGCTTCCAGGGGCCCTAAACACAAGATTTATGGAATGGTTAAAAGTGCATGAAAATGGCCAATTTACTCACTCTGAGTTCTCAAAAAGGGTTTCTTCACCCCGGGAAGTTAATTAAATACCATTTGGAGGCATTTAATGTTCGAGCAAAAACGGCTGATTTTCGACAAAAGAGATAACACCCCCCCATTACGTCATGCTTCAGAAATGTGGAAAATGGTCCGTTTTCAAATGTTTTATTTTTGAACATCAGTTCACATTTGTAGGTGGATCATCAGTGTTAGAGCTAAAATTAGCATGTTTAAAGTGATTTTCATGCTTCCAGGGGCTCGGGAAGTGAATGAAATACTATTTGGAGGCATTTAATGTTCAATCAAAAACAGCTGATTTTTGACAAAAGAGATAACACCCCCCCATTACGTCATGCTTCAGAAATGTGGAAAATGGTCCGTTTTCAAATGTTTTATTTTTTAACGTCAGTTCACATTTGTAGGTGGATCATCAGTGTTAGAGCTAAAATTAGAATGTTTAAAGTGATTTTCATGCTTCCAGGGGCCCTAAACACAAGATTTATGGAATGGTTAAAAGTGCATGAAAATGGCCAATTTACTCACTCTGAGTTCTCAAAAAGGGTTTCTTCACCCCGGGAAGTTAATTAAATACCATTTGGAGGCATTTAATGTTCGAGCAAAAACGGCTGATTTTCGACAAAAGAGATAACACCCCCCCATTACGTCATGCTTCAGAAATGTGGAAAATGGTCCGTTTTCAAATGTTTTATTTTTGAACGTCAGTTCACATTTGTAGGTGGATCATCAGTGTTAGAGCTAAAATTAGCATGTTTAAAGCGATTTTCATGCTTCCAGGGGCTCGGGAAGTAAATTAAATACTATTTGGAGGCATTTAATGTTCAATCAAAAACAGCTGATTTTTGACAAAAGAGATAACACCCCCCCATTACGTCATGCTTCAGAAATGTGGAAAATGGTCCGTTTTCAAATGTTTTATTTTTTAACGTCAGTTCACATTTGTAGGTGGATCATCAGTGTTAGAGCTAAAATTAGCATGTTTAAAGTGATTTTCATGCTTCCAGGGGCCCTAAACACAAGATTTATGGAATGGTTAAAAGTGCATGAAAATGGCCAATTTACTCACTCTGAGTTCTCAAAAAGGGTTTCTTCACCCCGGGAAGTTAATTAAATACCATTTGGAGGCATTTAATGTTCGAGCAAAAACGGCTGATTTTCGACAAAAGAGATAACACCCCCCCATTACGTCATGCTTCAGAAATGTGGAAAATGGTCCGTTTTCAAATGTTTTATTTTTGAACGTCAGTTCACATTTGTAGGTGGATCATCAGTGTTAGAGCTAAAATTAGCATGTTTAAAGCGATTTTCATGCTTCCAGGGGCTCGGGAAGTGAATTAAATACTATTTGGAGGCATTTAATATTCAATCAAAAACAGCTGATTTTTGACAAAAGAGATAACACCCCCCCATTACGTCATGCTTCAGAAATGTGGAAAATGGTCCGTTTTCAAATGTTTTATTTTTGAACGTCAGTTCACATTTGTAGGTGGATCATCAGTGTTAGAGCTAAAATTAGCATGTTTAAAGTGATTTTCATGCTTCCAGGGGCCCTAAACACAAGATTTATGGAATGGTTAAAAGTGCATGAAAATGGCCAATTTACTCACTCTGAGTTCTCAAAAAGGGTTTCTTCACCCCGGGAAGTTAATTAAATACCATTTGGAGACATTTAATGTTCGAGCAAAAACGGCAGATTTTCGACAAAAGAGATAACACCCCCCCATTACGTCATGCTTCAGAAATGTGGAAAATGGTCAGTTTTCAAATGTTTTATTTTTGAACGTCAGTTCACATTTGTAGGTGGATCATCAGTGTTAGAGCTAAAATTAGCATGTTTAAAGTGATTTTCATGCTTCCAGGGGCCCTAAACACAAGATTTATGGAATGGTTAAAAGTGCATGAAAATGGCCAATTTACTCACTCTGAGTTCTTAAAAAGGGTTTCTTCACCCCGGGAAGTTAATTAAATACCATTTGGAGGCATTTAATGTTTGAGCAAAAACTGCTGATTTTCGACAAAAGAGATAACACCCCCCCATTACGTCATGCTTCAGAAATGTGGAAAATGGTCCGTTTTCAAATGTTTTATTTTTGAACGTCAGTTCACATTTGTAGGTGTATCATCAGTGTTAGAGCTAAAAATTAGCATGTTTAAAGTGATTTTCATGCTTCCAGGGGCTCGGGAAGTGAATTAAATACTATTTGGAGGCATTTAATGTTCAATCAAAAACAGCAGATTTTTGACAAAAGAGATAACACCCCCCCATTACGTCATGCTTCAGAAATGTGGAAAATGGTCCGTTTTCAAATGTTTTATTTTTGAACGTCAGTTCACATTTGTAGGTGGATCATCAGTGTTAGAGCTAAAATTAGCATGTTTAAAGTGATTTTCATGCTTCCAGGGGCCCTAAACACAAGATTTATGGAATGGTTAAAAGTGCATGAAAATGGCCAATTTACTCACTCTGAGTTCTCAAAAAGGGTTTCTTCACCCCGGGAAGTTAATTAAATACCATTTGGAGGCATTTAATGTTCGAGCAAAAACGGCTGATTTTCGACAAAAGAGATAACACCCCCCCATTACGTCATGCTTCAGAAATGTGGAAAATGGTCTGTTTTCAAATGTTTTATTTTTGAACATCAGTTCACATTTGTAGGTGGATCATCAGTGTTAGAGCTAAAATTAGCATGTTTAAAGTGATTTTCATGCTTCCAGGGGCTCGGGAAGTGAATTAAATACTATTTGGAGGCATTTAATGTTCAATCAAAAACAGCTGATTTTTGACAAAAGAGATAACACCCCCCCATTACGTTATGCTTCAGAAATGTGGAAAATGGTCTGTTTTCAAATGTTTTATTTTTGAACGTCAGTTCACATTTGTATGTGGATCATCAGTGTTAGAGCTAAAATTAGCATGTTTAAAGTGATTTTCATGCTTCCAGGGGCTCGGGAAGTGAATTAAATACTATTTGGAGGCATTTAATGTTCAAGCAAAAACAGCTGATTTTTGACAAAAGAGATAACACCCCCCCATTACGTCATGCTTCAGAAATGTGGAAAATGGTCCGTTTTCAAATGTTTTATTTTTGAACGTCAGTTCACATTTGTAGGTGGATCATCAGTGTTAGAGCTAAAATTAGCATGTTTAAAGTGATTTTCATGCTTCCAGGGGCCCTAAACACAAGATTTATGGAATGGTTAAAAGTGCATGAAAATGGCCAATTTACTCACTCTGAGTTCTCAAAAAGGGTTTCTTCACCCGGGAAGTTAATTAAATACCATTTGGAGGCATTTAATGTTCGAGCAAAAACTGCTGATTTTCGACAAAAGAGATAACACCCCCCCATTACGTCATGCTTCAGAAATGTGGAAAATGGTCCGTTTTCAAATGTTTTATTTTTGAACGTCAGTTCACATTTGTAGGTGGATCATCAGTGTTAGAGCTAAAATTAGCATGTTTAAAGTGATTTTCATGCTTCCAGGGGCTCGGGAAGTGAATTAAATACTATTTGGAGGCATTTAATGTTCAAGCAAAAACAGCTGATTTTTGACAAAAGAGATAACACCCCCCCATTACGTCATGCTTCAGAAATGTGGAAAATGGTCCGTTTTCAAATGTTTTATTTTTGAACGTCAGTTCACATTTGTAGGTGGATCATCAGTGTTAGAGCTAAAATTAGCATGTTTAAAGTGATTTTCATGCTTCCAGGGGCCCTAAACACAAGATTTATGGAATGGTTAAAAGTGCATGAAAATGGCCAATTTACTCACTCTGAGTTCTCAAAAAGGGTTTCTTCACCCCGGGAAGTTAATTAAATACCATTTGGAGGCATTTAATGTTCGAGCAAAAACTGCTGATTTTCGACAAAAGAGATAACACCCCCCCATTACGTCATGCTTCAGAAATGTGGAAAATGGTCCGTTTTCAAATGTTTTATTTTTGAACGTCAGTTCACATTTGTAGGTGGATCATCAGTGTTAGAGCTAAAATTAGCATGTTTAAAGTGATTTTCATGCTTCCAGGTGCTCGGGAAGTGAATTAAATACTATTTGGAGGCATTTAATGTTCAAGCAAAAACAGCTGATTTTTGACAAAAGAGATAACACCCCCCCATTACGTCATGCTTCAGAAATGTGGAAAATGGTCCGTTTTCAAATGTTTTATTTTTGAACGTCAGTTCACATTTGTAGGTGGATCATCAGTGTTAGAGCTAAAATTAGCATGTTTAAAGTGATTTTCATGCTCCCAGGGGCCCTAAACACAAGATTTATGGAATGGTTAAAAGTGCATGAAAATGGCCAATTTACTCACTCTGAGTTCTCAAAAAGGGTTTCTTCACCCCGGGAAGTTAATTAAATACCATTTGGAGGCATTTAATGTTCGAGCAAAAACGGCTGATTTTCGACAAAAGAGATAACACCCCCCCATTACGTCATGCTTCAGAAATGTGGAAAATGGTCCGTTTTCAAATGTTTTATTTTTGAACATCAGTTCACATTTGTAGGTGGATCATCAGTGTTAGAGCTAAAATTAGCATGTTTAAAGTGATTTTCATGCTTCCAGGGGCTCGGGAAGTGAATGAAATACTATTTGGAGGCATTTAATGTTCAATCAAAAACAGCTGATTTTTGACAAAAGAGATAACACCCCCCCATTACGTCATGCTTCAGAAATGTGGAAAATGGTCCGTTTTCAAATGTTTTATTTTTGAACGTCAGTTCACATTTGTAGGTGGATCATCAGTGTTAGAGCTAAAATTAGCATGTTTAAAGTGATTTTCATGCTTCCAGGGGCCCTAAACACAAGATTTATGGAATGGTTAAAAGTGCATGAAAATGGCCAATTTACTCACTCTGAGTTCTCAAAAAGGGTTTCTTCACCCCGGGAAGTTAATTAAATACCATTTGGAGGCATTTAATGTTCGAGCAAAAACGGCTGATTTTCGACAAAAGAGATAACACCCCCCATTACGTCATGCTTCAGAAATGTGGAAAATGGTCCGTTTTCAAATGTTTTATTTTTGAACGTCAGTTCACATTTGTAGGTGGATCATCAGTGTTAGAGCTAAAATTAGCATGTTTAAAGTGATTTTCATGCTTCCAGGGGCTCGGGAAGTGAATTAAATACTATTTGGAGGCATTTAATGTTCAATCAAAAACAGCTGATTTTTGACAAAAGAGATAACACCCCCCCATTACGTCATGCTTCAGAAATGTGGAAAATGGTCCGTTTTAAAATGTTTTATTTTTGAATGTCAGTTCACATTTGTAGGTGGATCATCAGTGTTGGAGCTAAAATTAGCATGTTTAAAGTGATTTTCATGCTTCCAGGGGCCCTAAACACAAGATTTATGGAATGGTTAAAAGTGCATGAAAATGGCTAATTTACTCACTCTGAGTTCTCAAAAAGGGTTTCTTCACCCCGGGAAGTTAATTAAATACCATTTGGAGGCATTTAATGTTCGAGCAAAAACGGCTGATTTTCGACAAAAGAGATAACACCCCCCCATTACGTCATGCTTCAGAAATGTGGAAAATGGTCAGTTTTCAAATGTTTTATTTTTGAACGTCAGTTCACATTTGTAGGTGGATCATCAGTGTTAGAGCTAAAATTAGCATGTTTAAAGTGATTTTCATGCTTCCAGGGGCCCTAAACACAAGATTTATGGAATGGTTAAAAGTGCATGAAAATGGCCAATTTACTCACTCTGAGTTCTTAAAAAGGGTTTCTTCACCCCGGGAAGTTAATTAAATACCATTTGGAGGCATTTAATGTTTGAGCAAAAACTGCTGATTTTCGACAAAAGAGATAACACCCCCCCATTACGTCATGCTTCAGAAATGTGGAAAATGGTCCGTTTTCAAATGTTTTATTTTTGAACGTCAGTTCACATTTGTAGGTGTATCATCAGTGTTAGAGCTAAAATTAGCATGTTTAAAGTGATTTTCATGCTTCCAGGGGCTCGGGAAGTGAATTAAATACTATTTGGAGGCATTTAATGTTCAAGCAAAAACAGCTGATTTTTGACAAAAGAGATAACACCCCCCCATTACGTCATGCTTCAGAAATGTGGAAAATGGTCCGTTTTCAAATGTTTTATTTTTGAACGTCAGTTCACATTTGTAGGTGGATCATCAGTGTTAGAGCTAAAATTAGCATGTTTAAAGTGATTTTCATGCTTCCAGGGGCCCTAAACACAAGATTTATGGAATGGTTAAAAGTGCATGAAAATGGCCAATTTACTCACTCTGAGTTCTCAAAAAGGGTTTCTTCACCCCGGGAAGTTAATTAAATACCATTTGGAGGCATTTAATGTTCGAGCAAAAACGGCTGATTTTCGACAAAAGAGATAACACCCCCCCATTACGTCATGCTTCAGAAATGTGGAAAATGGTCTGTTTTCAAATGTTTTATTTTTGAACATCAGTTCACATTTGTAGGTGGATCATCAGTGTTAGAGCTAAAATTAGCATGTTTAAAGTGATTTTCATGCTTCCAGGGGCTCGGGAAGTGAATTAAATACTATTTGGAGGCATTTAATGTTCAATCAAAAACAGCTGATTTTTGACAAAAGAGATAACACCCCCCATTACGTTATGCTTCAGAAATGTGGAAAATGGTCTGTTTTCAAATGTTTTATTTTTGAACATCAGTTCACATTTGTAGGTGGATCATCAGTGTTAGAGCTAAAATTAGCATGTTTAAAGTGATTTTCATGCTTCCAGGGGCTCGGGAAGTGAATTAAATACTATTTGGAGGCATTTAATGTTCAAGCAAAAACAGCTGATTTTTGACAAAAGAGATAACACCCCCCCATTACGTCATGCTTCAGAAATGTGGAAAATGGTCCGTTTTCAAATGTTTTATTTTTGAACGTCAGTTCACATTTGTAGGTGGATCATCAGTGTTAGAGCTAAAATTAGCATGTTTAAAGTGATTTTCATGCTTCCAGGGGCCCTAAACACAAGATTTATGGAATGGTTAAAAGTGCATGAAAATGGCCAATTTACTCACTCTGAGTTCTCAAAAAGGGTTTCTTCACCCCGGGAAGTTAATTAAATACCATTTGGAGGCATTTAATGTTCGAGCAAAAACGGCTGATTTTCGACAAAAGAGATAACACCCCCCCATTACGTCATGCTTCAGAAATGTGGAAAATGGTCCGTTTTCAAATGTTTTATTTTTGAACGTCAGTTCACATTTGTAGGTGGATCATCAGTGTTAGAGCTAAAATTAGCATGTTTAAAGTGATTTTCATGCTTCCAGGGGCTCGGGAAGTGAATTAAATACTATTTGGAGGCATTTAATGTTCAAGCAAAAACAGCTGATTTTTGACAAAAGAGATAACACCCCCCCATTACGTCATGCTTCAGAAATGTGGAAAATGGTCCGTTTTCAAATGTTTTATTTTTGAACGTCAGTTCACATTTGTAGGTGGATCATCAGTGTTAGAGCTAAAATTAGCATGTTTAAAGTGATTTTCATGCTTCCAGGGGCCCTAAACACAAGATTTATGGAATGGTTAAAAGTGCATGAAAATGGCCAATTTACTCACTCTGAGTTCTCAAAAAGGGTTTCTTCACCCCGGGAAGTTAATTAAATACCATTTGGAGGCATTTAATGTTCGAGCAAAAACGGCTGATTTTCGACAAAAGAGATAACACCCCCCCATTACGTCATGCTTCAGAAATGTGGAAAATGGTCCGTTTTCAAATGTTTTATTTTTGAACATCAGTTCACATTTGTAGGTGGATCATCAGTGTTAGAGCTAAAATTAGCATGTTTAAAGTGATTTTCATGCTTCCAGGGGCTCGGGAAGTGAATGAAATACTATTTGGAGGCATTTAATGTTCAAGCAAAAACAGCTGATTTTTGACAAAAGAGATAACACCCCCCCATTACGTCATGCTTCAGAAATGTGGAAAATGGTCCGTTTTCAAATGTTTTATTTTTGAACGTCAGTTCACATTTGTAGGTGGATCATCAGTGTTAGAGCTAAAATTAGCATGTTTAAAGTGATTTTCATGCTTCCAGGGGCCCTAAACACAAGATTTATGGAATGGTTAAAAGTGCATGAAAATGGCCAATTTACTCACTCTGAGTTCTCAAAAAGGGTTTCTTCACCCCGGGAAGTTAATTAAATACCATTTGGAGGCATTTAATGTTCGAGCAAAAACTGCTGATTTTCGACAAAAGAGATAACACCCCCCCATTACGTCATGCTTCAGAAATGTGGAAAATGGTCCGTTTTCAAATGTTTTATTTTTGAACGTCAGTTCACATTTGTAGGTGGATCATCAGTGTTAGAGCTAAAATTAGCATGTTTAAAGTGATTTTCATGCTTCCAGGTGCTCGGGAAGTGAATTAAATACTATTTGGAGGCATTTAATGTTCAAGCAAAAACAGCTGATTTTTGACAAAAGAGATAACACCCCCCATTACGTCATGCTTCAGAAATGTGGAAAATGGTCCGTTTTCAAATGTTTTATTTTTGAACGTCAGTTCACATTTGTAGGTGGATCATCAGTGTTAGAGCTAAAATTAGCATGTTTAAAGTGATTTTCATGCTTCCAGGGGCCCTAAACACAAGATTTATGGAATGGTTAAAAGTGCATGAAAATGGCCAATTTACTCACTCTGAGTTCTCAAAAAGGGTTTCTTCACCCCGGGAAGTTAATTAAATACCATTTGGAGGCATTTAATGTTCGAGCAAAAACGGCTGATTTTCGACAAAAGAGATAACACCCCCCCATTACGTCATGCTTCAGAAATGTGGAAAATGGTCCGTTTTCAAATGTTTTATTTTTGAACATCAGTTCACATTTGTAGGTGGATCATCAGTGTTAGAGCTAAAATTAGCATGTTTAAAGTGATTTTCATGCTTCCAGGGGCTCGGGAAGTGAATGAAATACTATTTGGAGGCATTTAATGTTCAATCAAAAACAGCTGATTTTTGACAAAAGAGATAACACCCCCCCATTACGTCATGCTTCAGAAATGTGGAAAATGGTCCGTTTTCAAATGTTTTATTTTTGAACGTCAGTTCACATTTGTAGGTGGATCATCAGTGTTAGAGCTAAAATTAGCATGTTTAAAGTGATTTTCATGCTTCCAGGGGCCCTAAACACAAGATTTATGGAATGGTTAAAAGTGCATGAAAATGGCCAATTTACTCACTCTGAGTTCTCAAAAAGGGTTTCTTCACCCCGGGAAGTTAATTAAATACCATTTGGAGGCATTTAATGTTCGAGCAAAAACGGCTGATTTTCGACAAAAGAGATAACACCCCCCATTACGTCATGCTTCAGAAATGTGGAAAATGGTCCGTTTTCAAATGTTTTATTTTTGAACGTCAGTTCACATTTGTAGGTGGATCATCAGTGTTAGAGCTAAAATTAGCATGTTTAAAGTGATTTTCATGCTTCCAGGGGCTCGGGAAGTGAATTAAATACTATTTGGAGGCATTTAATGTTCAAGCAAAAACAGCTGATTTTTGACAAAAGAGATAACACCCCCCCATTACGTCATGCTTCAGAAATGTGGAAAATGGTCCGTTTTCAAATGTTTTATTTTTGAACGTCAGTTCACATTTGTAGGTGGATCATCAGTGTTAGAGCTAAAATTAGCATGTTTAAAGTGATTTTCATGCTTCCAGGGGCCCTAAACACAAGATTTATGGAATGGTTAAAAGTGCATGAAAATGGCCAATTTACTCACTCTGAGTTCTCAAAAAGGGTTTCTTCACCCCGGGAAGTTAATTAAATACCATTTGGAGGCATTTAATGTTCGAGCAAAAACTGCTGATTTTCGACAAAAGAGATAACACCCCCCCATTACGTCATGCTTCAGAAATGTGGAAAATGGTCCGTTTTCAAATGTTTTATTTTTGAACGTCAGTTCACATTTGTAGGTGGATCATCAGTGTTAGAGCTAAAATTAGCATGTTTAAAGTGATTTTCATGCTTCCAGGTGCTCGGGAAGTGAATTAAATACTATTTGGAGGCATTTAATGTTCAAGCAAAAACAGCTGATTTTTGACAAAAGAGATAACACCCCCCCATTACGTCATGCTTCAGAAATGTGGAAAATGGTCCGTTTTCAAATGTTTTATTTTTGAACGTCAGTTCACATTTGTAGGTGGATCATCAGTGTTAGAGCTAAAATTAGCATGTTTAAAGTGATTTTCATGCTTCCAGGGGCCCTAAACACAAGATTTATGGAATGGTTAAAAGTGCATGAAAATGGCCAATTTACTCACTCTGAGTTCTCAAAAAGGGTTTCTTCACCCCGGGAAGTTAATTAAATACCATTTGGAGGCATTTAATGTTCGAGCAAAAACGGCTGATTTTCGACAAAAGAGATAACACCCCCCCATTACGTCATGCTTCAGAAATGTGGAAAATGGTCCGTTTTCAAATGTTTTATTTTTGAACATCAGTTCACATTTGTAGGTGGATCATCAGTGTTAGAGCTAAAATTAGCATGTTTAAAGTGATTTTCATGCTTCCAGGGGCTCGGGAAGTGAATGAAATACTATTTGGAGGCATTTAATGTTCAATCAAAAACAGCTGATTTTTGACAAAAGAGATAACACCCCCCCATTACGTCATGCTTCAGAAATGTGGAAAATGGTCCGTTTTCAAATGTTTTATTTTTTAACGTCAGTTCACATTTGTAGGTGGATCATCAGTGTTAGAGCTAAAATTAGAATGTTTAAAGTGATTTTCATGCTTCCAGGGGCCCTAAACACAAGATTTATGGAATGGTTAAAAGTGCATGAAAATGGCCAATTTACTCACTCTGAGTTCTCAAAAAGGGTTTCTTCACCCCGGGAAGTTAATTAAATACCATTTGGAGGCATTTAATGTTCGAGCAAAAACGGCTGATTTTCGACAAAAGAGATAACACCCCCCCATTACGTCATGCTTCAGAAATGTGGAAAATGGTCCGTTTTCAAATGTTTTATTTTTGAACGTCAGTTCACATTTGTAGGTGGATCATCAGTGTTAGAGCTAAAATTAGCATGTTTAAAGCGATTTTCATGCTTCCAGGGGCTCGGGAAGTGAATTAAATACTATTTGGAGGCATTTAATGTTCAATCAAAAACAGCTGATTTTTGACAAAAGAGATAACACCCCCCCATTACGTCATGCTTCAGAAATGTGGAAAATGGTCCGTTTTCAAATGTTTTATTTTTTAACGTCAGTTCACATTTGTAGGTGGATCATCAGTGTTAGAGCTAAAATTAGCATGTTTAAAGTGATTTTCATGCTTCCAGGGGCCCTAAACACAAGATTTATGGAATGGTTAAAAGTGCATGAAAATGGCCAATTTACTCACTCTGAGTTCTCAAAAAGGGTTTCTTCACCCCGGGAAGTTAATTAAATACCATTTGGAGGCATTTAATGTTCGAGCAAAAACGGCTGATTTTCGACAAAAGAGATAACACCCCCCCATTACGTCATGCTTCAGAAATGTGGAAAATGGTCCGTTTTCAAATGTTTTATTTTTGAACGTCAGTTCACATTTGTAGGTGGATCATCAGTGTTAGAGCTAAAATTAGCATGTTTAAAGCGATTTTCATGCTTCCAGGGGCTCGGGAAGTGAATTAAATACTATTTGGAGGCATTTAATGTTCAATCAAAAACAGCTGATTTTTGACAAAAGAGATAACACCCCCCCATTACGTCATGCTTCAGAAATGTGGAAAATGGTCCGTTTTCAAATGTTTTATTTTTGAACGTCAGTTCACATTTGTAGGTGGATCATCAGTGTTAGAGCTAAAATTAGCATGTTTAAAGTGATTTTCATGCTTCCAGGGGCCCTAAACACAAGATTTATGGAATGGTTAAAAGTGCATGAAAATGGCCAATTTACTCACTCTGAGTTCTCAAAAAGGGTTTCTTCACCCCGGGAAGTTAATTAAATACCATTTGGAGACATTTAATGTTCGAGCAAAAACGGCAGATTTTCGACAAAAGAGATAACACCCCCCCATTACGTCATGCTTCAGAAATGTGGAAAATGGTCAGTTTTCAAATGTTTTATTTTTGAACGTCAGTTCACATTTGTAGGTGGATCATCAGTGTTAGAGCTAAAATTAGCATGTTTAAAGTGATTTTCATGCTTCCAGGGGCCCTAAACACAAGATTTATGGAATGGTTAAAAGTGCATGAAAATGGCCAATTTACTCACTCTGAGTTCTTAAAAAGGGTTTCTTCACCCCGGGAAGTTAATTAAATACCATTTGGAGGCATTTAATGTTTGAGCAAAAACTGCTGATTTTCGACAAAAGAGATAACACCCCCCCATTACGTCATGCTTCAGAAATGTGGAAAATGGTCCGTTTTCAAATGTTTTATTTTTGAACGTCAGTTCACATTTGTAGGTGTATCATCAGTGTTAGAGCTAAAAATTAGCATGTTTAAAGTGATTTTCATGCTTCCAGGGGCTCGGGAAGTGAATTAAATACTATTTGGAGGCATTTAATGTTCAATCAAAAACAGCAGATTTTTGACAAAAGAGATAACACCCCCCCATTACGTCATGCTTCAGAAATGTGGAAAATGGTCCGTTTTCAAATGTTTTATTTTTGAACGTCAGTTCACATTTGTAGGTGGATCATCAGTGTTAGAGCTAAAATTAGCATGTTTAAAGTGATTTTCATGCTTCCAGGGGCCCTAAACACAAGATTTATGGAATGGTTAAAAGTGCATGAAAATGGCCAATTTACTCACTCTGAGTTCTCAAAAAGGGTTTCTTCACCCCGGGAAGTTAATTAAATACCATTTGGAGGCATTTAATGTTCGAGCAAAAACGGCTGATTTTCGACAAAAGAGATAACACCCCCCCATTACGTCATGCTTCAGAAATGTGGAAAATGGTCTGTTTTCAAATGTTTTATTTTTGAACATCAGTTCACATTTGTAGGTGGATCATCAGTGTTAGAGCTAAAATTAGCATGTTTAAAGTGATTTTCATGCTTCCAGGGGCTCGGGAAGTGAATTAAATACTATTTGGAGGCATTTAATGTTCAATCAAAAACAGCTGATTTTTGACAAAAGAGATAACACCCCCCCATTACGTTATGCTTCAGAAATGTGGAAAATGGTCTGTTTTCAAATGTTTTATTTTTGAACGTCAGTTCACATTTGTATGTGGATCATCAGTGTTAGAGCTAAAATTAGCATGTTTAAAGTGATTTTCATGCTTCCAGGGGCTCGGGAAGTGAATTAAATACTATTTGGAGGCATTTAATGTTCAAGCAAAAACAGCTGATTTTTGACAAAAGAGATAACACCCCCCCATTACGTCATGCTTCAGAAATGTGGAAAATGGTCCGTTTTCAAATGTTTTATTTTTGAACGTCAGTTCACATTTGTAGGTGGATCATCAGTGTTAGAGCTAAAATTAGCATGTTTAAAGTGATTTTCATGCTTCCAGGGGCCCTAAACACAAGATTTATGGAATGGTTAAAAGTGCATGAAAATGGCCAATTTACTCACTCTGAGTTCTCAAAAAGGGTTTCTTCACCCGGGAAGTTAATTAAATACCATTTGGAGGCATTTAATGTTCGAGCAAAAACTGCTGATTTTCGACAAAAGAGATAACACCCCCCCATTACGTCATGCTTCAGAAATGTGGAAAATGGTCCGTTTTCAAATGTTTTATTTTTGAACGTCAGTTCACATTTGTAGGTGGATCATCAGTGTTAGAGCTAAAATTAGCATGTTTAAAGTGATTTTCATGCTTCCAGGGGCTCGGGAAGTGAATTAAATACTATTTGGAGGCATTTAATGTTCAAGCAAAAACAGCTGATTTTTGACAAAAGAGATAACACCCCCCCATTACGTCATGCTTCAGAAATGTGGAAAATGGTCCGTTTTCAAATGTTTTATTTTTGAACGTCAGTTCACATTTGTAGGTGGATCATCAGTGTTAGAGCTAAAATTAGCATGTTTAAAGTGATTTTCATGCTTCCAGGGGCCCTAAACACAAGATTTATGGAATGGTTAAAAGTGCATGAAAATGGCCAATTTACTCACTCTGAGTTCTCAAAAAGGGTTTCTTCACCCCGGGAAGTTAATTAAATACCATTTGGAGGCATTTAATGTTCGAGCAAAAACTGCTGATTTTCGACAAAAGAGATAACACCCCCCCATTACGTCATGCTTCAGAAATGTGGAAAATGGTCCGTTTTCAAATGTTTTATTTTTGAACGTCAGTTCACATTTGTAGGTGGATCATCAGTGTTAGAGCTAAAATTAGCATGTTTAAAGTGATTTTCATGCTTCCAGGTGCTCGGGAAGTGAATTAAATACTATTTGGAGGCATTTAATGTTCAAGCAAAAACAGCTGATTTTTGACAAAAGAGATAACACCCCCCCATTACGTCATGCTTCAGAAATGTGGAAAATGGTCCGTTTTCAAATGTTTTATTTTTGAACGTCAGTTCACATTTGTAGGTGGATCATCAGTGTTAGAGCTAAAATTAGCATGTTTAAAGTGATTTTCATGCTCCCAGGGGCCCTAAACACAAGATTTATGGAATGGTTAAAAGTGCATGAAAATGGCCAATTTACTCACTCTGAGTTCTCAAAAAGGGTTTCTTCACCCCGGGAAGTTAATTAAATACCATTTGGAGGCATTTAATGTTCGAGCAAAAACGGCTGATTTTCGACAAAAGAGATAACACCCCCCCATTACGTCATGCTTCAGAAATGTGGAAAATGGTCCGTTTTCAAATGTTTTATTTTTGAACATCAGTTCACATTTGTAGGTGGATCATCAGTGTTAGAGCTAAAATTAGCATGTTTAAAGTGATTTTCATGCTTCCAGGGGCTCGGGAAGTGAATGAAATACTATTTGGAGGCATTTAATGTTCAATCAAAAACAGCTGATTTTTGACAAAAGAGATAACACCCCCCCATTACGTCATGCTTCAGAAATGTGGAAAATGGTCCGTTTTCAAATGTTTTATTTTTGAACGTCAGTTCACATTTGTAGGTGGATCATCAGTGTTAGAGCTAAAATTAGCATGTTTAAAGTGATTTTCATGCTTCCAGGGGCCCTAAACACAAGATTTATGGAATGGTTAAAAGTGCATGAAAATGGCCAATTTACTCACTCTGAGTTCTCAAAAAGGGTTTCTTCACCCCGGGAAGTTAATTAAATACCATTTGGAGGCATTTAATGTTCGAGCAAAAACGGCTGATTTTCGACAAAAGAGATAACACCCCCCATTACGTCATGCTTCAGAAATGTGGAAAATGGTCCGTTTTCAAATGTTTTATTTTTGAACGTCAGTTCACATTTGTAGGTGGATCATCAGTGTTAGAGCTAAAATTAGCATGTTTAAAGTGATTTTCATGCTTCCAGGGGCTCGGGAAGTGAATTAAATACTATTTGGAGGCATTTAATGTTCAAGCAAAAACAGCTGATTTTTGACAAAAGAGATAACACCCCCCCATTACGTCATGCTTCAGAAATGTGGAAAATGGTCCGTTTTCAAATGTTTTATTTTTGAACGTCAGTTCACATTTGTAGGTGGATCATCAGTGTTAGAGCTAAAATTAGCATGTTTAAAGTGATTTTCATGCTTCCAGGGGCCCTAAACACAAGATTAATGGAATGGTTAAAAGTGCATGAAAATGGCCAATTTACTCACTCTGAGTTCTCAAAAAGGGTTTCTTCACCCCGGGAAGTTAATTAAATACCATTTGGAGGCATTTAATGTTCGAGCAAAAACGGCTGATTTTCGACAAAAGAGATAACACCCCCCCATTACGTCATGCTTCAGAAATGTGGAAAATGGTCCGTTTTCAAATGTTTTATTTTTGAACATCAGTTCACATTTGTAGGTGGATCATCAGTGTTAGAGCTAAAATTAGCATGTTTAAAGTGATTTTCATGCTTCCAGCGGCTCGGGAAGTGAATTAAATACTATTTGGAGGCATTTAATGTTCAATCAAAAACAGCTGATTTTTGACAAAAGAGATAACACCCCCCCATTACGTCATGCTTCAGAAATGTGGAAAATGGTCCGTTTTCAAATGTTTTATTTTTTAACGTCAGTTCACATTTGTAGGTGGATCATCAGTGTTAGAGCTAAAATTAGAATGTTTAAAGTGATTTTCATGCTTCCAGGGGCCCTAAACACAAGATTTATGGAATGGTTAAAAGTGCATGAAAATGGCCAATTTACTCACTCTGAGTTCTCAAAAAGGGTTTCTTCACCCCGGGAAGTTAATTAAATACCATTTGGAGGCATTTAATGTTCGAGCAAAAACGGCTGATTTTCGACAAAAAAGATAACACCCCCCCATTACGTCATGCTTCAGAAATGTGGAAAATGGTCCGTTTTCAAATGTTTTATTTTTGAACGTCAGTTCACATTTGTAGGTGGATCATCAGTGTTAGAGCTAAAATTAGCATGTTTAAAGCGATTTTCATGCTTCCAGGGGCTCGGGAAGTGAATTAAATACTATTTGGAGGCATTTAATGTTCAATCAAAAACAGCTGATTTTTGACAAAAGAGATAACACCCCCCCATTACGTCATGCTTCAGAAATGTGGAAAATGGTCCGTTTTCAAATGTTTTATTTTTGAACGTCAGTTCACATTTGTAGGTGGATCATCAGTGTTAGAGCTAAAATTAGCATGTTTAAAGTGATTTTCATGCTTCCAGGGGCCCTAAACACAAGATTTATGGAATGGTTAAAAGTGCATGAAAATGGCCAATTTACTCACTCTGAGTTCTCAAAAAGGGTTTCTTCACCCCGGGAAGTTAATTAAATACCATTTGGAGGCATTTAATGTTCGAGCAGAAACGGCTGATTTTCGACAAAAGAGATAACACCCCCCCATTACGTCATGCTTCAGAAATGTGGAAAATGGTCCGTTTTCAAATGTTTTATTTTTGAACGTCAGTTCACATTTGTAGGTGGATCATCAGTGTTAGAGCTAAAATTAGCATGTTTAAAGTGATTTTCATGCTTCCAGGGGCTCGGGAAGTGAATTAAATACTATTTGGAGGCATTTAATGTTCAATCAAAAACAGCTGATTTTTGACAAAAGAGATAACACCCCCCCATTACGTCATGCTTCAGAAATGTGGAAAATGGTCCGTTTTAAAAATTTTTATTTTTGAATGTCAGTTCACATTTGTAGGTGGATCATCAGTGTTGGAGCTAAAATTAGCATGTTTAAAGTGATTTTCATGCTTCCAGGGGCCCTAAACACAAGATTTATGGAATGGTTAAAAGTGCATGAAAATGGCTAATTTACTCACTCTGAGTTCTCAAAAAGGGTTTCTTCACCCCGGGAAGTTAATTAAATACCATTTGGAGGCATTTAATGTTCGAGCAAAAACGGCTGATTTTCGACAAAAGAGATAACACCCCCCCATTACGTCATGCTTCAGAAATGTGGAAAATGGTCAGTTTTCAAATGTTTTATTTTTGAACGTCAGTTCACATTTGTAGGTGGATCATCAGTGTTAGAGCTAAAATTAGCATGTTTAAAGTGATTTTCATGCTTCCAGGGGCCCTAAACACAAGATTTATGGAATGGTTAAAAGTGCATGAAAATGGCCAATTTACTCACTCTGAGTTCTTAAAAAGGGTTTCTTCACCCCGGGAAGTTAATTAAATACCATTTGGAGGCATTTAATGTTTGAGCAAAAACTGCTGATTTTCGACAAAAGAGATAACACCCCCCCATTACGTCATGCTTCAGAAATGTGGAAAATGGTCCGTTTTCAAATGTTTTATTTTTGAACGTCAGTTCACATTTGTAGGTGTATCATCAGTGTTAGAGCTAAAATTAGCATGTTTAAAGTGATTTTCATGCTTCCAGGGGCTCGGGAAGTGAATTAAATACTATTTGGAGGCATTTAATGTTCAAGCAAAAACAGCTGATTTTTGACAAAAGAGATAACACCCCCCCATTACGTCATGCTTCAGAAATGTGGAAAATGGTCCGTTTTCAAATGTTTTATTTTTGAACGTCAGTTCACATTTGTAGGTGGATCATCAGTGTTAGAGCTAAAATTAGCATGTTTAAAGTGATTTTCATGCTTCCAGGGGCCCTAAACACAAGATTTATGGAATGGTTAAAAGTGCATGAAAATGGCCAATTTACTCACTCTGAGTTCTCAAAAAGGGTTTCTTCACCCCGGGAAGTTAATTAAATACCATTTGGAGGCATGTAATGTTCGAGCAAAAACGGCTGATTTTCGACAAAAGAGATAACACCCCCCCATTACGTCATGCTTCAGAAATGTGGAAAATGGTCTGTTTTCAAATGTTTTATTTTTGAACATCAGTTCACATTTGTAGGTGGATCATCAGTGTTAGAGCTAAAATTAGCATGTTTAAAGTGATTTTCATGCTTCCAGGGGCTCGGGAAGTGAATTAAATACTATTTGGAGGCATTTAATGTTCAATCAAAAACAGCTGATTTTTGACAAAAGAGATAACACCCCCCATTACGTTATGCTTCAGAAATGTGGAAAATGGTCTGTTTTCAAATGTTTTATTTTTGAACATCAGTTCACATTTGTAGGTGGATCATCAGTGTTAGAGCTAAAATTAGCATGTTTAAAGTGATTTTCATGCTTCCAGGGGCTCGGGAAGTGAATTAAATACTATTTGGAGGCATTTAATGTTCAAGCAAAAACAGCTGATTTTTGACAAAAGAGATAACACCCCCCCATTACGTCATGCTTCAGAAATGTGGAAAATGGTCCGTTTTCAAATGTTTTATTTTTGAACGTCAGTTCACATTTGTAGGTGGATCATCAGTGTTAGAGCTAAAATTAGCATGTTTAAAGTGATTTTCATGCTTCCAGGGGCCCCAAACACAAGATTTATGGAATGGTTAAAAGTGCATGAAAATGGCCAATTTACTCACTCTGAGTTCTCAAAAAGGGTTTCTTCACCCCGGGAAGTTAATTAAATACCATTTGGAGGCATTTAATGTTCGAGCAAAAACTGCTGATTTTCGACAAAAGAGATAACACCCCCCCATTACGTCATGCTTCAGAAATGTGGAAAATGGTCCGTTTTCAAATGTTTTATTTTTGAACGTCAGTTCACATTTGTAGGTGGATCATCAGTGTTAGAGCTAAAATTAGCATGTTTAAAGTGATTTTCATGCTTCCAGGGGCTCGGGAAGTGAATTAAATACTATTTGGAGGCATTTAATGTTCAAGCAAAAACAGCTGATTTTTGACAAAAGAGATAACACCCCCCCATTACGTCATGCTTCAGAAATGTGGAAAATGGTCCGTTTTCAAATGTTTTATTTTTGAACGTCAGTTCACATTTGTAGGTGGATCATCAGTGTTAGAGCTAAAATTAGCATGTTTAAAGTGATTTTCATGCTTCCAGGGGCCCTAAACACAAGATTTATGGAATGGTTAAAAGTGCATGAAAATGGCCAATTTACTCACTCTGAGTTCTTAAAAAGGGTTTCTTCACCCCGGGAAGTTAATTAAATACCATTTGGAGGCATTTAATGTTTGAGCAAAAACTGCTGATTTTCGACAAAAGAGATAACACCCCCCCATTACGTCATGCTTCAGAAATGTGGAAAATGGTCCGTTTTCAAATGTTTTATTTTTGAACGTCAGTTCACATTTGTAGGTGTATCATCAGTGTTAGAGCTAAAATTAGCATGTTTAAAGTGATTTTCATGCTTCCAGGGGCTCGGGAAGTGAATTAAATACTATTTGGAGGCATTTAATGTTCAAGCAAAAACAGCTGATTTTTGACAAAAGAGATAACACCCCCCCATTATGGCTGAGATACCCGCCACCCCCTCTCAACACGATCCCGAAAGGAGGGAAACCGGAAACAGTTCTTTAAAGTTTTTGGATGTGGGAGGGAGTGACCCTCCCGCGGCCGTATTTATTAAAACAAAAAATTAAACATTTAAACGTTTCATGTTATGTACAATTTCATTATCACATTGCGATGTTTGGCTATCCTTAACATATTCTCTAATACAGAGGTTCTCCTAGCCGAACTAGCATCCTACAAAAAACATTCTCTATAAACACTGAAATTGTACATCCTAACGTTTAAGGGCCAACGGCAAGGTCATAACCGGTGTCAAGATCCCTAACCAGACTTACCCCTCCCACTTGGGAAGGGCGACAGCACAGAGGCTTACCTCAAGTGCAACTACTAACAATTTCCCTTGACTTGACGGGGGCACTTAAGACTCGACGCCATTTAAAGGTCGTTCGAATACTTGTGTGTGGTATCTAGAAGGTATCGTGGACCTCCCCCCACCCCACACAACTTACCGTCTCTGCCGTCGCAGATGACACTGGCCCCGGGAAATTCCCCAGGAGGGGGCTGTAACCCCTCCTACACAGGAAGGGGCCTTGACCGCCTTTCCTTAACTTCCGGCGACCCGCCCTTAGACGGGACCGCCTCCCCATTGAGGGGCCAATGGCCACCTCTCCCGAGCGCTCCCATCCGTGTTGGGTGACGCCCACTCATAGGGATCTACCAATTAGTGCTCACCGATCATGACCTTACCGCCTACCAAAAAATAAATACGACAATTCTTACTCGAACCTATGAAAACACTGGTCGCTACGACCGAAAGATCATGCTTAAAATGCAACAATACATCAAGTCAGTTTAATCGTAACAACCTAAACGGTATTCACCATACTTTATTATGATCAACAACAAAACTGATACTTTCACAACCTGTAAACGAAAACAGCAAAACATACTTATAAAATTCACTTTATTGCACAACAACTTGCTGTCCTCAGGGGCTGGTGGGTGGGTCAAAATTGGCTCTTCGTTCTGTCCCGAGCTCACGTGTAGCGAGGAGGTGCAGCTTCGGAGCACAAGAACAAGAGGACGTCTTCTGGTCTTGCGTCTCTTTTTATCCGTCTTCAGGGCGGGCGTAAACCCGCCCCTGCCCGTCCCGGGGGCGGGGCTGGCTACGTCAGTGTCTAGGCCGGCCCACTCTAGGGCGGGAAAAAGCGCGCCCCGGCTACGCCGCTTCGGGCATACCAGCCGAGACGCGCCTCCCGCCAAAAAATGGCTTCCCGGGGGGATCGAGGCACTCCGCCATACGTTCGGGGGGACCGAGTGGTCGCCCCTTTCCATATGGCTGAGATACCCGCCACCCCCTCTCAACACGATCCCGAAAGGAGGGAAACCGGAAACAGTTCTTTAAAGTTTTTGGATGTGGGAGGGAGTGACCCTCCCGCGGCCGTATTTATTAAAACAAAAAATTAAACATTTAAACGTTTCATGTTATGTACAATTTCATTATCACATTGCGATGTTTGGCTATCCTTAACATATTCTCTAATACAGAGGTTCTCCTAGCCGAACTAGCATCCTACAAAAAACATTCTCTATAAACACTGAAATTGTACATCCTAACGTTTAAGGGCCAACGGCAAGGTCATAACCGGTGTCAAGATCCCTAACCAGACTTACCCCTCCCACTTGGGAAGGGCGACAGCACAGAGGCTTACCTCAAGTGCAACTACTAACAATTTCCCTTGACTTGACGGGGGCACTTAAGACTCGACGCCATTTAAAGGTCGTTCGAATACTTGTGTGTGGTATCTAGAAGGTATCGTGGACCTCCCCCCACCCCACACAACTTACCGTCTCTGCCGTCGCAGATGACACTGGCCCCGGGAAATTCCCCAGGAGGGGGCTGTAACCCCTCCTACACAGGAAGGGGCCTTGACCGCCTTTCCTTAACTTCCGGCGACCCGCCCTTAGACGGGACCGCCTCCCCATTGAGGGGCCAATGGCCACCTCTCCCGAGCGCTCCCATCCGTGTTGGGTGACGCCCACTCATAGGGATCTACCAATTAGTGCTCACCGATCATGACCTTACCGCCACAGGTCCGGATAGTTGACCGGCTATCCGGACCCCCCACAAAACTCCTACCTAAAGGTCATGTTTTAACGATTTTAACCAAGCTAGGACGTCTCCTATGAGTAACTCATTGCCCACCCTCGACAAATGCACCCCATCCCCCAAATACATACTGTCATCATTAATACAACTATGCGAGATCGAATGCAATGTCTTGGACGGAACAACCTACTCACTTTGTTATTCAATTTTTTAACGGAATGATTCAAAGCAGGGATCGAGATAGCCCCCCGCCACACTTTTCGTGGGATCATATGAGACCACGCAATTATACACCCCGGAACTCTCCTTGCTAACCAACTTACCGTGGAAAGCATAGCCTCCAGGAGAAGTCGTCTACCGGTGGTGACTAAATCATTGCCCCCCAAATGTACTATGACTATGGACGGCGGTGACCTCATCCGCTCTAACAAACCCTCAAAGAATGCTTGAAACTGGTCAATACAGAGACCGCCCCTTCCGTAGAAGGACACTCTGTACCCGTATTCCCCAGGTACGTGAATCATATCACCTGCTTTGAATACGTCTGCGGCCCGTCTCACGTATGAGTGGCCTACGACCCACACCTCCTTTCTCTCAGCCGGTGATGTGTGACCGCTGGCCTGGTGTTGGGTCAACTGCACAGTCCGCCCTGCCGCGTAGGCTTGCGCAACTGAAAACAAACAAAGACAAGAAGCGTGAGTACATGATTACAGCTTCACAACATGTGCAATCGCACGTACCTCTTATAACAATTGGAGGACCAGCGCCCCACACGTTTCACTTGTTCTACATTGAGACCCCTGGCTGTAGCTTCAGTGGCAGCCCCTATCCGAAAGGAATGGGTCCCAAATTCGCCCGGGTCGAAGCCCGCTGCGGCGATGGCCATTGCAAGCACCCGCTGAAACTGAAACCTCGTCAGCGGGGTGGCGTCTATATGCCTCAACAATGTCCCCCCCCATGATGCCACCCTTCGTGCTAGGTAATCTTCTAAGCACTGTACCGGACACATGGATGACTCGGGGATCCTGCGAATGATCGTGCAGTCCCCCCTCCCATCTTGGTCAGTCTTGGACCTGAGAAAGGAGACAACCATCGCATCACCCCTGATCTGAACATGTTCCCTGCACAAGCCCCCCGTCACATCCTGTTTGTTCCTTGCAACTAGCTCACTAACTCTCATAGCCCCGTGAAATGCCAGCGTAAATGCAGTCCGGAACAAACAGGTCTCGAAAGGGGACGAGCATGTGCTAGGGAGTGTGGCCAGTAACTGGGACAATCTATCCAAACCTATCGGTCGTCTTATGTCCACCCTGCGACCCTCTAGACGTTGCCACCCACGCAGCGCTTTTTGTACTGTAAAAGACGCTGTTGGGTCGAGGATGCCATGGGCCCTGGCAACAAAGGAAATGGCGGCACGATGCCTTTGGGCCGTAGCCACCGATTTCCCAGCCCTACGTAAAGACATCAGAAAAAGTACTACCCACTCTTCCTGACCCCAAAGTCCCCCTCTCTCTGCCCCTAAAAAGGCTAAATAGGCCTGAAACGCCCCTTCATATGCCTTCCTTGTCCTGGGTGCTAGACTCTCTCCCACGAGGTGACGAAGTTCGGGGCACCGAGAGACCAGAGAGCTTCGGGGAAGGGTGCCGGCTCTGGGTCCGCTGAAGGAAGGAAACCCGAGAAAGCCTGCATGTGAAAACGAGACAGTGCATCAGCAGCCTGATTCAACACCCCTGGGACATGTTTTGCTCTGAATATCACGTTCAGTTGCATATACAGTAGGACAATTTCTTTGAGCAGCCTCAAAATCAATTTACAACGGGCTGCCTGACTATTGATGCATTCTACCACGGTCATATTGTCGGACCAGAACACAACAGAATGATCTCTGAACCCTTCTGGCCAGGTTCTCAGGGCCACCAGAATGGGAAATAGTTCCAGGAAAGCAATATTACTCGTCAGCCCTTTCTCGTGCCACCATAGGGGCCACCTTTGTGCCGACCATTTTGTGCCGAAGATGGCGCCAAAGCCTATGCTTCCTGCTGAATCTGTCCACAGCCCAAGCTCTTCGGAGGACACGGCTGGCTTGTTCCAGACGACTCGGCCATTGAAGTCCGCCAGAAATGCTAACCAAATCCGCATGTCCTGGCGGACCTCGGCCGATAACCTCGTGCGATGATGACCCTCTTTTAGGCCAACCATCGCTTGGGCAATTGAGCGGGAAAAGGGGCGAGCCATTGGGATCACCCTCAAGGCAAAGTTCGACTTTCCCACTAATTGTTGCAACTGATGTAGTGTAGCCTTGGATACATGTAAACATACTTGGAGGGCTGCCCTGAATTTCAACACTTTGCTAGCTGGTAAACGGAAACACCCCTCCCTTGAGTCCAACTCGATCCCCAAAAACTCGAGGCAAGTCGTGGGACCCATAGTTTTACCCGGTGCCAATGGCACGCCAAAATGACCCATCAACACACAGAATTCAGCTAAGGCCTGGGCACATTCGGGATTTCCGGCGGGGCCAAGGAACAAAAAGTCGTCAAGGTAATGCATTACATTTCGGAAACCCGTTTTCTTAGTGAACACCCATTGCAGGAAAGTACTGAATTGCTCAAAGTAAGCACATGATATAGAGCATCCCATTGGCATACACCTATCCATGTAGAATGACCCCTGGAACCCGAATCCCAGAAGACGCTGATCGTCTGGGTGTACCGGGAGCAACCGGAACGCTGACTCGATATCTGATTTCGCCATCAACGTCCCGAGCCCCAGGCGATTCAAGATGGCTACTGCCTCATCAAACGATGCGTATCGCACCGAACAAACTTCTGGATCAATTGCGTCGTTCACCGAAAGACCATGTGGAGCAGACAGATTATGGATCAAACGAAACTCACCTGGGTCCTTCTTGGGGACCACCCCTAACGGAGAACAAACGAAATCTGGTACCGGGGGTACACTAAACGGGCCGGCGACCCGACCCCGGCTAACATCTTTCTGGATTTTTTCTTGCACTACAAATGTATGTTGTAAAACGGAAAGTTGATTTTTGCACATCCCTACACCCTGAAAGTCCCCTACCGGGATGCGGAAACCATGTGTAAAACCGTTCCGCAGCACCCCGGCAGAAGTACGATCCGGGTATTTGCTGAGCCAGGGAATCATTGCCAAGGTATCAATCGGGGTTGGTAAAGGCGCCCCTCGGCCTAGCTTAGACCTGTTTGGCGCCTCCCTTACCCCCATTCTCACTCGTTCTGGCTCTGCACGATGACTCAGGATGGGATGACCCACACGTACTACATTCGTGTTTGAATTTACACGACCCCGGAGGCCTGGTACACTTCCCCTTGTTGAAATTAAAACAGAAACCCTTTCTCCCTGTATTGCCTGCGGGCCTCGACTGGTCGTCGGTGCTCGTACTTGGTCGAAAGGGCGTCCCCACATTTTGGCGGGAGTAATCAACAACATTGCTCCCGACCAATGGCATTCTTAACATTCCCGATTCTTTCATTTTATCCCATGTTAGAGAATCGTAACAATCCCAAGTTAAACTCTTGTTATGTTCCTTTTCTTTCCTGAACAGATTGTCGTAACAAAACCAATGGTTACCTTGATACGTTGTCGAGTAACCCATAATCCGTGATTGATAAACAGGAAACTCAGGGAGCAACTCGGGCCTACGTTCCCCCAAAATCGATGTAAAAATACCCCATGCATTGCCCCAATTGCCAATGTTCTCATTTACCTTAAAAGCGGCCATTTTTGCGCGCCAAACACTCGGATGCATTAAGTCCTTCTGACTTTTCACATGCTCCACATCATAATGATCAACAAGCAAGGAAAAAATATTCACGTATTCCCCTGCCCAGATCTTTTCCTTTATGGCTAAAGGCACATGTTGTCCCAATCTCTCTCTACGAGAAGGTGCTGACTCGTCCCTTGCAATCGGCAATGGCCGC